>NW_006763142.1:1612584-1715195 GCF_000264905.1 Stereum hirsutum FP-91666 SS1 | reverse complement strand
CCTTCCCCACACCTCGAAAACATCACAAACACACCCTATTCCACTAACACGTAATACACATCCTTCGCGCTCCCTCGTCACACCCACTCAACCTTATCCACAACGCTCTCAAACATCTTTGCCGTATTTCTCATCCCGTCACGCTCAAACCCACATCCAACCCTCGCTCCATCATTTGTTTCACGCCTCCATCAAAATTGACACGAAAATACCCCAAAAAAATCGATTTTATCGTTATTTTCCCACGGTAATTTCCCTTTCTTCTGCTCTTCTGTCGCTAGGACAATGCCCTACTTACGCTGTGCACCTCTATCTCAAATTTTAAGTTCTGGAAAGTACTATGTAACGGATAGCGAGGCAAACACACTTAAAGCAGCTCCCAATCCGCCACAGTAGCCACAGCCTACAGCCTGTGGTTCGACTTGTCATTCCCCGGAACTTGCCGTCTTCTTCTCTTTTTAACCACCACCTTCGGCACGCGAGTCGCGACTGTGTGAAGGCGTTGAGATACATATCTCATCCCCATTTGCTCACAAGTCTACTATTCCGTTTGTATATCTGTCTGTGTCTTTACGTTCGTATGTCCGTGTCTGTCAGTCGTTCCATCTAGGTCTTAGTGCTCAGACTGTGCTGCGCTCGCTGGCTGGTATCCAAGGAAACGGTGAGTCTGCTGGCAATGAAATCCCTTGGGTATATTTTTATATGGGCCCGTCCTCTCATAGCACGGGCTCCAAATCACGGTAGGAACCGTTCTATCAGCTATGATGACGGTCTGAATTCAAATAACTTGGTTATCTTCAGCAACAGAAAGAATAGGTAGGTGAGTTTGAACCTGCAGGGATTCTTCCTCGTGAATATGTTCGCAATCGATCATTTCATGCCTGATCTTGGACTTCACGCACTCAAAATGATGGCAGGAATATGCTCCGTTACCTTCAATCAAGATTTGAACAGAAACGGTCCACTTGACGTTCATAACGAGGACAACCACCTCGGTGAGTTTCGCTTCCGATAGTCCCTTCTCAGAAGTACGTTCGAGTTCACTCAATATCGGTTCGATTTCGAACATTATGGGCTCTAAATGACGGGACTGGTCGGGGTCATCGACCCCAATAAAGGTTTGATGGGAAAAGGCCCACCCTTCGTCGAGAACAAGGACAATAATGGCATTGGTACGCTTTCGTCTCCTATATACCCCTCTCGAAACTCTGTTCGCGTTTGCTCAATTCCTGCTCGATTTTCGATGTAGCGGGCTCAAAGTTACGGCGAATAGTAGCTTCGTCAATACAGAGAAAGGTTTGGCCAGACACCAGCCAGTCATTCTCGAGAACGAGGCAAAATGTATTGATGTGTTTTCGCTCCTAGCACCCCTTCTCGAGAATGGATTCGTGTTTGCTCAATTATCGCTCGATTTTCAATCTAGCGGGCTCGAAATGACGGGACGACGCCGGTGCACTAGTCGTAATACAAGTTTGGAAGGGAAGGGGCCACTCAACGGCGAGAACGAGATGAACCACGATGGTGAGTTTATGCCCATAGCATCCTGTTTCGAAAATATGTTCACGCTTGCTTAAATATGCTTCGATCTCCAATGTGGTTGCCTCAAAAGAACCGCGTAGGTACTTACTATCACCTCCAACGAAGATTTGGAGAGAAACGACGCACGCGTCGTCTTGAAAAGACCACAAACAGCGAGGTGACTTTCACTCTCAGCACCACCCCTCCTCGAAATTCGGTTCGTTCTCGGTCATTTGCAACTCGTTCCTCAAGATAAGTGGCTCGAAATTACGGCCTATATAAGGGATATCGATCCCCGCTCGCGGTCCTACGCACCACCATTGCAAACGGACGTGATCGATGTCAGCCTCCGAGGTGAGTCATGGTCCGAAAATACTCCTCTTCGAAGTTCCGTTCGCGTTTGCTCATTTGCTGTTCGATTCCGCTTTATATAGGCTCACGGGGATGGCTAGTTGCACCGGCAGCACTCAAGGTTTGATGCAAATCGACCCAGTAATGAGGGAGATCGAGCGGGTTTGGTTCGGTAAGTTTCGTCCTTCAACCCTTCTTCGAATATCTACTCGCATTCGCTCAATACCGGCTCGATTTCCATTGTGGTGGGCTCTATCTGACGGGATGCATTATTAATACTCCGCGCCATCCAGGTTTGAAGCAAAACGGCCGGGAGGTGGTCGAGAACGAAGTGTTTTAGCTCAATGTGTCATGCCCACCAGCCCTCCCTCCTCCAACATAGTCTCGCGTTCCCTCAATTCTCGATCAATCATCGTCGTCATGGGCTCAATAGAATGGCATAGCTAAGAATAGACTATCGCATCGAAGGTTTGGGGAGACACTATGGTGCATTGACGAAGTTAGAGGAGATTGAAGCCGGTGAGTCACCCTACAGCTAATCTCCTCACAGAACATCACTCATAACTTCTTCAATATCGGTTCAAATCTCAACGTTGCGGGCTCTAAATGACGGGAGGGTTGTGAGGTATCAGTCACTAACTTGGTACAAAGTCAATCGGCGGAGTACGTCGACAACGACAACGATCCTTGGGGTAAGTCGTCATCTCTCAATATCTCCTCCTCCAAAATATTGTTGTAACCTATTCAGTTTTCGTTCAATTCGCGTCGTGAAGAGCTTGGAGGCAAACGACGCACACGACGTCTAGAAAGTGCACAAATAGCGAGGTGAGTTTCACTCTCAGCACCCCCCTCTTCGAAATTCGGTTCGTTCTCGCTCATTTGCGGTTCTTCTCTCAAGATAAGAAGCTCCAAATGACGGCTCATATATGGGCTATCGACCTTCGTCCGTGGTCTTACGCACCATCGCTTTAAACGGACTTGATCGATGCGTACATCCGAAGTGAGTCATGGTCCCAAGATTCTCCTCTTCGAATTTTCGTTCGCGTTTGCTCATCTACAGTTTGACCCGGCTTCATTTAAGCTCATGTTGACGGGAACGGTGAGTTACATGCGCGGAGGACAAAGTTTTGATGCAATCAACCCATCAATGAGTGAGAACGAAGGCGAGCATGCCGGTGAGTTAGAGCTTCAAATTCCCCATCACAAGATATGTTCCCATTGGTTCAATCGTCGTTCAATTCGCTTCACTATAGGCTCATAATCACTAGACATGTGTCGACCTTCATTCTCATGCGTGGCTTCATGCAAAACAGCCTACTTGTCATCGAGAAAGGTGAGGAACAGTCTCGCCCGCCAAGGACTGAGTCAAATCAGCGCTGATTTGAAAATGTGGGAATGTTGCGTGGTCGAGCGACCATGGTGCACCTCTCTATTGTCCTTTTCTCCTACTCTTTTTCTGGTATTAGGGCAGTCACTACACTCTCTGGACCTTGTCTACATCTTATTTGCGGCCAGTGCGCACTCTCAGAGTCAAGATATCGACATTTTAGCCATCCTGTACCCCTTAGTGTCGCATGATGAGGAATTTCAGGTTTGTTGGCCTATTCTTTCTGCTGCATATGACTTACCCAGTACATAGCACACTCTATATCTCATCACGTCGCCGTTCGAAGCCTTAGTACACTCGGAATCGTTTTTTATAGGGGTGAGCCACCCCTTATAGCCATTTTGACCAAACATTTAGTGTATCTCACTCGTTTTTAGCACAATTGTCTTCATTTTCATGCTCAACATGCTCGTACAGATATCCTGTAACATTGCCAAGCAACGCGTTGACGATATTTGGTCGCCCGCCTTCACAAACAACCTTCGTGCGCCACCCAGGGGAGCATGGTATGTCCCTGAGGATAGTGTGGCTTTGTTATTTTCCTTGTACACCCTTTTTCTTTGTTGGAACGCACTGTTTACACTCTAAATTGAGTTTTCTCATCGGGTTTGGTGTCGGCGGACGTGTTTCAAGTCCGCAATTCGAGTTTTTTGGGTGGGCGAGGTCGCCCCTTCACCTCTTCGCCCCTCCCCACGGGGTTTTCTTTCGACCCATGGTTTTCCTTATATTGGGCAACTCACCACGCCTGATGTATCCCGAAGAACCCTCACCGACGTTGTTGGGCAGGGTATCGCGCTCGCGATGGCGTTTTCTGTGTGCGAGGCGCATGCAGCAGCAATGCGTGCCCGGAAAATAGATGGTTGTGTTTTCCGACCCCGAAAGCCCAGAATGACATTGGACTTAGTGATATGGTATCCATGCAGGCCGCTCACTACTTTGGACTTACCATTTTGCCGTTGGGTTTAAGGCTGCCGCACACGAAACATGTCCGGAATTCGAGTTTTTGGGTTGGCGAGATCATGAACTTACCTGTTTGCCCCTCCTCGTGATGTTTTTTTTTTCTTTCAACGCACGGTTTTATTCTATGCGGACCACTCCTCATACGTAGGGCATCCCGCTGATTCCTCATCGACGTTGATGGGTGCGGTATTGCCTTCATGATCCCGGTATGTATCTGCAAGGGGAACACAGCAGTGTGACGCGCCCGGAGAACGGACAGGTTCGTGGTCCAGTTTTCTCTGCTATTGGTGAGTCACATTTGTTGTTGGATGACACTTACACTCCGAACGGGGTCTCCAGAGTCCATGGGCCACTTGGATGTGGCATAACGTCGACATGGGTCCTGATTTTTTCATGTAGGGTTTGCCGACATTAGGTAAGCAAGTGGGCAGCTCACGCGTGAGCTGCTCCGACTTCGTCAATTTGCTTGTATAATGGTTAAGGGATTCCGTATGAATGGGATAAATTATTCTAACTGATGCCCTATGGTACCTGTGACTGGCTATATATTTACACAATGCTCTGAACCAGGGTATAAGGGTACTTAAATCTGTGTAGTAAATGAGCCGGTTGTAGCGCTAAGTTAGTTTGGATGCAGATGTTGCTGGAACTGACATAGGTTCGTTTGTTGATGTAAGTTCGCTTGGTAATTGAAGTCTATATGCGTGGACTACAGTCTACAGTAAGTTCGTTTCTTCACCTTGGGTGAGCATACTTATGAGTGTATACACGTAGACTACAGTAAGTTCGTTTCCAATGTTAGTTGCGATTCTACACATCGTATGAGCATGCTTACATGTGTATACACATAGACTATAGTAAGTTCGTTTCCAAGCTTAGTATCATTTCTTCACGTCGAACGAGCACCGTCGATACGGTTAGACTACAGTAAGTTCGTTTCCTACGGTAAGTTCGTTTCTTCATGTCACAAATGTCTCGGGCGGAGCATTTTTTTGGCTGTCAAACGAGAATACTTACATGGGTATACACGTAGACTTACAGTAAGTTCGTTTGCTAGGTAAGTTCGTTTATGCATGTCCCGTATGCCTTCGGAGTGCACTTTTTTTTTTTGGCTCTCTTACAAGGGTATGGGGGCACCGGTAGGCGCTCCATTGAGAAAGCGATGCTACTCCGTTGGTTCGGTGCTTATGGATGGTTCAGGGAACAGTATAGATCCTTGTAGGCACATGATATCCAAGAATAGCTCTGGACGTAAGACTTCGCATCCCCAAATACACGCATTTGGACGCATTGATGTCGATATAGCTTAAGTACACTGCCATGAGCTCGAGGCAGTGTTGTTCTTCGTCGTGAGATCATGGTCGTGCTGCTTATGAGTACTTCTCTTCCGCTCTTCGTTCCTCCCCAGCTTGCTGCTCCCATGGTCTTTCCTTGAGACCTCCTCCCCATCTCTTCCCTGTGCTCAGCCTAACGCTGACGGTCTCGACCTGCCACTGCTCAAGCGCATAAAAGACAAGTGGCCGCCGCGCAAAGGTACGTCTAGATTCAAGCCATTCAGCACTCATGAAGCTGATAGTACCGAGTTTAGCTGCGGCCACACCGTCGATACGGACCACTACTACTACCGAATCTCCCATTAATGCCATGTCGCTCCTCAGCCACTACTCAATACACCACGATAGCCATGTTTCCCAGTCATCCTCGAAGAAACCGAATCCTGCTCGGCGTGGTGGGTCCCAATCGCTTACGAGGAACCTATCGACTTTTTCCTCATTATCCTTCATTGTCACTACTATTAGCTCGCAGAATCTTCGGCTCAGGCACCCACAGAAAGGCAGTTCTAGAGCTTGTGACGTTGGCGGGTCCTGTGCTCGTCGAAGCATCGCAGATGACGCAGGGAATTCCTTATGTGGAGTGCCTCGCCAAGGTCATCGCATACATTGTCAGAGCAAACAGCGTGAGCTGCCTTCAGATATGATTCATCGTTCACAAAACACTCATACGTATGTGTCGGTTTCCAGGAGATGGAGACGGTCGCAACTACATTTTCTGTGTTAGGGGAGCGAGTCATTCGGCTCCAGGGCATCATTCTCGACGTTTACGAGGATATGAAGAAACAAGAAGTTTGCCCAGAGGACTTTCGCAAGCCACTCAGGCTCCTTGAAGAGTATGTGTCGTGACTACCTATCTGGGCTGACAAACAATTATTCATGGTCTATATTGTTGTTGAGCTCAGACGGCTCTACCTAATCATCGACGTGCTCTCTCGTTACAGTAAATCTAAATGGAAGCGATTCTTAACTCGGAAGGACACTCTGAGTGATCTTCAAAGGTGCGAGCAAGACGTAAGCAGCGCAATAGAGGAGTTTAATGTATGTATCTTTATCTCTTTTACCTGTGTACCTATTTGAAGCTCACATACCGTGTCCGATCGGGTTCGCAGACTCTCCTCAACATCCGTCAGGCGATTGCTACAGAGCAGATAAAGAGGTCGTTGTCAGAAGTGAAGGTACACAGTCATCTCGTGATAAATATCCGTTTCAGAGTATGACCATAAGCTGATGAGGAATTTTAGTACGACACGGACGTTATAAAAATGTTAGCAAATGAGCACGCAGCTCGTGATAATAGTACGTCGCTCATACATCCCATAACATATTCATCGCGAGTAACTGAAGGCTGCCACCAGAACGTATCTTGATACTTATCGCTTTATATACATACGAGCGCTCCGGGAGCCTGACATTTACCGTTTCCGTCGTTTTATTTGGGAGGGTCAGGGAGCAGCTTTGATTGATGTCTTCGGAGGCCATCAGTCCAAGCCGCTAGGGCGGTATGCATGTTGATACCTAGCAATTCAGAGGCCCCCGTCCGCTCGCATCTCGCGCAAACAAGCGTGGCATCAACATGCTTGTTTGCGCGAGCTGCGAGCGGACGGGGGCCTCCGGATATGGATATACATACCGCCCTCCACAGGTGTGGCCCTGCACCTTGATCCGAACACTGCGCTAGGTTGTGCTACCGACTGATACTTTTATTGACATTGAGCCTGTACTACAATTTCGATTGTCGGGACGAACAATTTCTGTATATACTGTACTTTTTCGACCAACTGTTCGTCACGCGTCACGCGGGGAAAAATCTGAGGGTGCCGATGAGCTCCGATTAGAAATCGAGGTTCATCGGCCAACCCCAACCCTAGGAATTTCCTAATCGGGCGAACAGTTGGTCGAAAAAGTACAGTATGGTAAAGAATCCTGAAGATTGTGCCGTCAAGCCTAGAGAGGTGTTCCATTTCCCCCCCCCCCCTTTACCTTTCCATCATGCCATGAGAGCTGTTTATATTTCATCTCTTATCTCTCGTTCCCGTATCTGCTACTGACTCATTTCTAGAGCATCCGTTTGTTCTTCTCTGTAGATCTACCTTGGTGTACCAACTCAGTCTGCCTGTATCGTGAATGGTTTACCGACGATGCCGAAGAACCAGTACTCTGCTTGAGGCAAAAAGTTTCATCGTTGCTGAGCCAGGTGACAATGTGCATATTCCGCTTGTTAATCATATAAGTCCTTCTTATGCCGACATAAATACGATACATCCGGTGATGGAGCTATCTAGTTACCGATCGACGAAAACATGAGTCTATTCATCCACTCAGTATCGCATATACATAGCACAAAAGCTTTTATTTGAGGGTCAGTATAACACGGAAAGCGATTTACAACGTCTATATAACGGGAGGGATGCCGGTCATACTTCTACGGATAGTAGATAAAAAAAATGATGGCCAGGAGAAAGACAGAGCAGACAAGTAGATAGATACATTTCACTTCAATATACTTCCTACGGCATTGACTGCTGAATCGAACGGTCTTCCTCTGTCGCCTGTCAATTCCTATATCCATCCTGGAGCATCACCACAACGTCCAATGCCTACCGAGAATATATCCACCCCACGCTCCAATCGCCGCACCCATCAACGTCCCAATCGTCTCATCCACCGTCCACACCTTACTGTCCTCTGAGCCTCCATAGCGCGCCACAGCAGGTCCTGGACGGTAGTAATACGGGTCGTTATAGAAGTTGAAACCCATGGCGCGGTAATAAGCGTATAGATCGTAGGTGTTGCGATCATGAGAGCTATCTGTGAAGGCAGGGGGAGTGAGGAACTGATAGGCTCGGGTAGGCAATGCATAGATGAACGATTTAGCAGACCGGGTGTACCTCTACTGATAGGTTTCCTGAGCCTAATTGCGAGGAGGAAGCCTCTCCAGATCGGAGACAGGAGTTTACTGGTACAAACGTAGAGAGGCTTGGTTCCGAAACAGAGAAGAGGTATGCTACACAAGTAGGGATGGTTGGTGGCTGAATGCGAAGCGACAGAAAGAGTTAACACATGAAGACAATGCAAGTGAACCTCTGCACTGATCAGGGTAGAGTAGATAGACGAACGATTGAAATCGATGGTGCGACGTACTGAATAAATTGATATCTCTCAATAAGATGGGACCCTGAACCAGCATGACCCTGGTGAGCGTCGCTCCTCGCACGGCTAGAGGTAAATGAGAGCATATAAATATGTATTAGGGATGCATAAGAGGTCAACACACGTTCTGTCCCTTTGAGCCCAAAACGCCATGAATCAGCAAAGCTGGTAAACGAAAATGTGGAGCCCTCAAGGCCGCTTGAGGTTATGAGCAAGAAAAAAACCATCGAATGAGTAGAGCTGGTAAAGGAAAATGCGGATCCTTCAAGGTCGCTCAAGGCTATTAGTATGAACAAGCATGAGGCTGCCACGCCGACGCTTGCGCGTAACCCGGCACTCACTGATTCTCCCGATTAGGTTCAGGTAGCCACTGAGGTCGTCTTCGCTCTAATGTACTTGCACACGATGTTTCTTAGCTTGGGAACTTGCCGCAACTACGTAGGATTTCAAAATCGAGATAATATCTCGTAGTAACTTATCCGTCAGTCGGAAAGATCCGAGGGTTCCGGTCAACAGATCACAAAATTAAGCCTCGCTGAAGAGCAGACAAAGGAGGAAAAGGAGAGGTGGGGCACTGCTGCCTCGTCGTCATAACTTATAAGAATGGAGGCAGCTGGAGGCAGGCACGAGACAAGAGCGAGAGTGGCATATTCACCACGTGATCATGAGCGCCTGCGGGATGCGTCGCCGATTGCGTGACTTCATCGCTGTTCGAAACGACGACAACCGAGTATTGGGACTTGGAATTTTTTTTTGCGAGGTGCGCCCGACTTTCTCTTCTAGATCTTACGCAATAACATTCTGATATCGAGCTGTACCGACTACGTAGCTATCCGTCTCGTTTGACATCGGTCAAGTTTCGGAGCCTCATAACAGGTGAGTTTGGGGTATACGATGTACTCTGCAGAATATATGCGTGGATTTGTGAGGTTGTCTCGAAATTATATGCGCGCTTGGCCCGGGCGATTGGTTCTGCAGTGCTCCTCCAGAGGAATCAAGAATGAGGGAGAGATACGGATCAGGATATGGCGTGTTCGTGAGCAGTGCATGACCACCGGTGCGTCTGTAAGTTCGTCGAGTCTCTGCTATCCAGCTGACGGTGTCGAACCTACGGATGTTTATACTCTAGATCCTTATACTGTCACAATGTACTCCTGCCGAACAATTTCACCATCTATACCTATGTCTGCCATTCGCCCACGCACAGAACCCCTGACATTTGATGTCTCGAATGATCTCCAGTATCTTGCCAGTGTTTTGCCTCCACCAACTCTATGTTCTGGAACGGCTACTATGTCTGAAGGGTCTGCTTTATGTCTAGAACGCTGCCATTGCTACTGCCCTTCGGGATGTAGACCCTGTTTCGCAGACTTCGCTGCAGAGGACTGTCCTGTCTGCGAAGCCATTTAGGATGCCTTTGGCATCCGTCTCTGCGCCTAACCTATTGTGTACCTCACGTACAAATACCGAACCGTACGGGGCTTGTAGGAGATCCGCTATTGCGTCGTCCTGCCAGTCTACCTGATCTTGAAGTCCGTTGATCGTGTGGCGCGCCACATCAATCTAGGGTTGCACCGTACTCTCTCCTCTTTTCGTTCCATTGGATCTCTTTCCGAGCGCGTTCGTTGTGCTGATACTTATGTTGAGTCTAGCAACCATGACAACTGTACCCCCACTCTCGCTTACAAGACAATCACACCCATCCACCGCGACCTCCGATCTCTCTTCCCTGGTTGAACTTCTCAGCGGTCCCTCGGCTTCTACATCCTCTTCGCCGTCATCCAACGCCAAACAATCAATAGATCTGCAATCTACCCTGACCTCCGCCTACCTCTCCCACCTAACGACTCTTCCCCTCCCTTCCCTCCTCTCGGAGCCCACCTCGCTCTCGTCCACCTCCTCCCAACTCACCAACGCCCTCACAACCCTCTGCACTTCCTCCTACCCCACCTTCCTCTCGCTCCATACCTCAACATCCTCCCTTCACTCCTCTCTCGACACCTTCTCCACCTCCCTGTCAACATTACTAGACACACTTCCCGCCCTCGAATCCTCCTCGAAATCATTCTCCACCCAAATCAAACACGTCCAATCCGAACGCCAAAAAGCCTCTCTCGTCCTCGACCAATCCTCAAAACTCAACGACATCCTGGAGCTCCCTTTCCTCACCGAGACCTGCATCCGGAACGGCTTCTACGCGGAGGCTCTCGACCTACATTCCCACGCGACCGCCCTCGCGGCGAAGTTCCCGGACGTGAGGGTGGTGGCGGATGTGAAGGCTGAGGTGGATGGCGCGATTAGGGGGTTGGTGCAGGGGCTAGTGGGGATCTTGAGGGAGCCGGGGGTTAAGCTTCCGGCGCTCTGGAAGGCGGTGGGGTTTTTGAGGAAGATGGGGGTGTTTGGAGCTGGGGAGGAAGGGGAAGAGGAATTGGCGATAGCGTTTTTGAGCGGGAGGGGGGAGTGTTTGGAGGCAGCGTTGAGGGCTGTCGGGGCTGGGATGGAGGGTGAAGTTGGTGTGGGAGTGGGAGTGGGTACGGGGGTTGGTATCGGGAAGGAGGGATGGGTTAGATATTTAAAGAAGTATGTGGATGTGTGGAGGGAGGGTGTACATGATGTCGTCACTCAATTTTCGACCATCTTCCTCACGCCGTCTGCGTCTTCCACAACAACCGGAACATCAACTCCACCGAAAACACTCACCCCCCTTCCTCTCCGCTCAAGCACCCCGACACTGTCCTCCCCTACGTCCTCCACCTCGCCACGAACACCGTCCGCCTTCATCCTCACCCTCCTCCCGACCTTCACATCCAACGCGATCCACACCCTCCTCCTCCCCACCCTCCAAACCGTTCTTCCTCACATCCAAGACCCCTCCTCGCTCACATCCCTCCTCACCCAACTCACCTACTGCGCCACCTCCTTCTCCCGCATTGGCCTCGATTTCAGAGGCCTGTTGGGTCCAATATTCGAGGATGCCGTCCGGGGGAGCGTCGAGTCCGCGCTGAAGAACGCGACGGATGAGTTCGTTGCGCTCGTGCAGAGGGAGACGCGGTCGGGAGCCAACGCGAAGGGGGGGAGGTTGCCGAGCGGGTGGTTGGTTTTGACGACCCCTCTGGGCGCGATACAGGTTCCGCAGGCAGTTCAATCAAACGTGTTGGATGGGACGCCGGCGCATGTTCCGCCGCATATGTTGACTTCGTACCCCTCGCTCGCGGTATACGTGAACGCGATCCTGACGACGTTTAACTCGTTGAGATTGCTCGCGCCGGCTGCGTTGCTACCTGTCCTTCTATTGAATTTGGACGAGGCGTTGGCGAGGAGTGGGGATGTGTTGTTGAATTATGTGAAGATTGTCGAGGACGGGTTGGGCAGATCAGAAGGAGATGATGACGCGACAGAGATAGAGAAGGGAGCGAGGGAGAGAGAAGTATTGATCGTTAGGCGGGTGGGTGAGGTTTGGATCCAGGTGCTCGTTCCATTTTTGAGGGGGGGGTTGAGTGAGGGCGTTTACGGGGTATCTTCGGAGGTTATGGATGGAGAGGACGGTGACGAGAGAAAGATGGGAGAGAATCTGGAGCGGGTTATGATTGAGTGGAGAAGTTGGCTGGATGGGGCGAACGGAGGGAAGGAGAGGGAAGACAGCGCAGAGGGAGAATGACGGATCTGACGACGACAGTACGCGCTGCAGTGGCTCAGGTGACGTCTGGGTGTATCCATACGAGTAGGTCGGGCTATATAACGTCTCTTTTTCTCACTATTTCGATTCGTTCGGTGGGCATGTGTCTCCTCGTTCGATATAAGGAAGGATACCCTTTCCAGAGCGTCGTCCCGTGTGCTGATCTAACTGTCAACGTTCCGCTTGTTGCACTTCACGCCCAATATCGCGACGGGACCCTTAAGGATTCGAAAAAAAACCGAGGCCTTACGTGCGGTTGCACTACGGTCAGTCGCTACTCTCCTTCACTATTCCTCGCTAAGGTGTCTTGCTCCAAAGGTCGGCGAGTCGTTGAACAGAACTTACAGGGACGTCATGACGCATAGAGGGTGGACCTACGTCCTTCGCTCATCTCGGAGGTTCGGAGCACATCAAGTAAGATTAGACGTATCAAAGTGTCGAACAATATGCAAGACTCGGTGATCAATGAAGTCCCGCTACCTCCATACTTTCCGGTGCTACTTCCTCTGCCAGTGCTGATATCTCTTTCCACATCTTCTTTTCAATCGCCGTCCCATCCTTAGTCTCAATGAACTCCAATGCCTTGGTTCTGTACAAGAGGTCAATATTCACCGATCCGTCAGCTCTGCATCGTATCTGCTGATGATAGATCCATGAAAGAATGGACATCTCACCTCGTAATCTTCTCATGAGCCAAGAACTCTCCATGACTCTCCTTCCCGACCACCGCAGCCGCATACACGACTATCCTCCCGCCCTCTTCAGCCGTCCGCGCTCGCCATCCCTTGAAGAGCCACACCAGAGGAGTACTCCATGCCGGCACTGTCCTATCTATACTCGTTGTCACCATCCCAGGACACATATCGTTGATCACAACGCCGCGACTACCGCTCCCTGACTTCACATCCACACGCTTCGCGAGCTGACGGGCAAACATGTAGATCAAGATCTTGGAGTCGGCGTATCGCCGCGCGTTCATCATGCTAGACGCCAACTCGGACAATTGAGCGAAGAGGGGCTTGTCGGACGAGGCGAGGGTGGTCGCGCGATTGATGAAAGAGGTCATGGAGTGGGCGGAGGAGCCGACGAAGGTGAGGCGAGCGGGCTCATTGGAGGAACAGGTAGACGAGGAGTGCTTGAGCAGTGGGAGGAGGAGGATGGCGAGGAGTGCTGTGGAGGCGAAATTAACTTGGAACATTAGTTCGTAGCCCGTCGCTTCCGATCTCTCGAGGTCCCAACCACCCAGCCCCGCATTCATCACCACTATGTCCAACCTCGCATCGCGCAAGTCCTTCTGGATCTTCTCCGCTAACGCCTTGATTGATTTGGGGTCGGAGAACTCGGCCTCGTAGATGAGAATGGTAGGCTGGACGGCGAGAGATTTGACGATAGGATCAGCGAGGAGGTGAGACTTCGTGGAGACTCCCTTCGAGGTGGAACGAACGCTGATGAGGAGCGTGGAGAGGCGGTGCTGTAGAAGGTGGAGGCAGGTGGACAGTCCAAGACCGACGTTTGCTCCGGTTACAAGGGCGATTTTGCCGTCGAAGGAGAGGTCAGAGGGGAGAGGTGGTATGGATGGTTGAAGACCGAACATAGTGCGAGTGGTGAAGATAGGAAATGGGACTGGTGATACACTGAAAAGTCAGAAAATGGGGCCCTTATAAGCGTTGAGGTGAGGCGTCCAACCGAGGCCCAACGTAGTCGATAGTTACGAGCGAAATACTATCTGTGGACAGAAACTTTCAGTGTAGGACCTCGTATAATGATGATACGAATACAGACCCGACGTGAACAAATGCGAGAGTTTCGAAAGACAGATCGGCACGGTCCGTGCACGGTCCTCATCCCGAGACAATGGACCAAAGTGATGGACACAACCGGACAACTTATGGTCGGTTTCCTTCAACTTCTCGGCCACTCAGAGCAAGACAGCTCTTCGTCTCCATCCAAGGCCACTGCAAATGGAAACGCTCAAGGGCAGGACAGGACTCGACAAATAAATAAGACCGTGAATGGACACGAAATTGACGCAAAAGGACGGGAAACGTCGATATCTCTCGTTGCGTCCAAGACAAGTCCATGGTGCACCATCGCGATCAGAAAAATTAGATTGCCCTATATGTATTGCAATTCCCTAAGAGGTATGGATCGCTGGTAATCTCTTTTTCTTTCTGATCTTTTTGTTGCCACAGAGAGGCACAAAAGATATCTTGCCGCATGACGCCACATGTGGCGCGTCACGACAGAAATGACCCAGGGCTGCCAAAACAAAGAATGTAGAGCACTGTCAAAGAACGTCCGACAATAGGGCAACAAGCGAGAGCACAGACAAGAAACGCAATAGTAGCCTGGACATGGAGCTCGGTGACACGATAGCGTAATGGGGACACGAAGAACGATTGGTCAGCATTGTTTCATGGGAAAAAGGAGGAGATGGAAATATACGACGGCGTTGATGACAGTCGCGGCACGAGGGGTAGAGGCCGTCGAAAATAGTGCAGTTGCGTACCTAGAAAAACGGGTGAAAGAGCGTGTACATCGAAAGAGGAGACTTCTGTACACGATCGCGAGCTACGAACAAGATCGTCCTCGACTTACATAGCAAATCACCCTGTTGATGTCAATGCAGGATGAATAAAGCGGACGCTTGGGACGACCTTATACCTAGAAAATCGATGTAAGGTCGGTACCAGACTCCACCGGAGGACAGAGATTGGCGCAGAAAGCCTTCGGGAGTCCGAAGGCATGTCCCGATAACTGTCCCAGGAATGTTAGGCGAATCGGTTTCCCGAGGATCCTCCATCCATCGAAAGACAATGAAAGGCCAAAAAATGGGACCTGCCGGGACGAAGATAGACTTCGGTGCCGATAGGTGTATCGTGACGGATCAAAGTCAACGCGAACTGGAAGGTTCGAGTAGGAGGGGGGCGTATTGGTATCGAGGTCCGATCCCAAAACCCAAAAGTCGGGCGGTTCTGTACTCAAAGTTTGGGAGGTTTTCTGTACTTTTGTGGATCGGGTAGCCCAAATAAGGGCACCTTCCGTACTCACGCGGGATTGGACCTTCTCCCAGACGAACGCCCAAAACACTGTCAATTTGACACAGAATCGTCTGTGCGGTGGCGTACAGTGTTGGAGAGTGGCAGTCGGCGTCCAAGCCTGAACACATACAACGAAATTGTGCGCATAGTGATCGGACCTAGGCAGTCCTGCCAGCTTTCCGTACGCACAAGGGATCGGACCAAGAGGCAAATCCAGGCCAGTCATGTACGCACAGGATCAGACCTCACGTCGCATTTGCGACCAAAACAGTACGCATAGGGATCGAACCTCGATACCAATACGCCCCCCTCCTGTTCGAGTACACCCGCAGCACGCGACCACTATCAGGATACAGTGAAAGAGTTTGCAGAAGTGTCCGCGAATCAAGGTCTGGTGCAGAAATCGGGTGCAAACCGTAGTGTAGATTATGGGACAGATGTATTACAGATACAGATGTGCGAAACTGTAAGGAGAGAAGAGGGTGTTGTATGAGATCGCGGAAGAGAAGATATAAAAGAGAAACATACGACGAGACTTCTAATACTAAGTGGACTGTGATGTAGATTCTAACCTTCGACGGAGGTCAGCGAGCGAGCTAGTAAATGAAATTCGACCAACGAACCTATCAAACGAGACGCTCACGCTCATAGCAGGTGCCTTATATCCCCTCCATATGTCTCGTTCACCAACTCGACTGCCTTCCTAATTACATCTCTATCGCTTTGAAACGTCGCCCTCTCCAACGCATCGCCCACATCCACAAACTCACTCACATAACTCTCCACCGCCGTCTGCGTACCCTCCACCTTCTCCTCCTCCGCCTCATCCACCACCGTCACAAACCACCATATCATTTTGACTCCTCCCACCTTCCCATTCTCTCCTCCGTTCGGCACGTTCCTCAGCGTCATCATGAACGGTTCCTCGCAGCCTTGTACCACTTCCACACAGTCTTTGGTTTGAGATCCGGGGAGGGGAGCGCGGGTGGCTAGAGTGAGAGGTAGGAGTTTACAGGGATAGCCTGTTTCCTCGAAGGTTTCGCGGGTGGCGGTTGCGGTGATCGCTTCAAAGCGATCTTTGCGACCTTTCGGGAGGAGCCATTCCTGCCGACCCGTATGAAGAATGAGGCAGACTTGGAGTGGGGGTAAATTCGATGGCGACGAAGCTCTTGCAGACGATGTCTCGGGACGTGGATGAGGGTCGTGGCGAAAAAGGATGGAACCTGCACAGACGAGAAACTCATCGGCGGTGTATTGCATCGTCGGTAGTTTCGAGGTCGCCATCGCTATTGAGCTTGACGGAGATGGAATGATGAGGGTGATGAGGGTGTAAGGAAAGTCTTGGTTACGATGGAGGATGCATCTAAACGAAAGAAAAGACAAGGATAAAGATGACTGCTGATTTCGAGGCTGACTTGGATCGCAACTGCTCCCGCGCCGACTGTTCCTGATCGTTCGCTGCCTTACGTCATCCATCCCTTCCGTCGATGCCGAACGGTTCCGTGTCCACCCGGGCTTCGCTTTTTCTTCCAGAACCACGACGACGATAGAGCTGAGCTCGCTGTTCGAAACGTCTAAGGCAAAGACTCGCTTTTGCATTACCGTTACCTTCATGAATGTGCTCTGACACCTTATTATATCCAGTCTTTTCTCGGGGTCTCTCGGCGTCGGCTTCTGTCCTCCAGGCTTTAACTCAACCGATGGCCTTGCGACGGTACATCCGCCGGACGTCGTTCATGTGTCGTTCAACTCTGGCTAATGCGGGCTGTTCTCTTCCTTCAAATAAGTGATAGATGCACTAGACAAAAGCTGTTTCTCGGTCCCGAGAGTTCCTGTCATACCTTGCTACAGTACTCGTAGCGTTGTGTCAGCGGACGCTGGCCTATGGTATCGCTCGGAATCGTAAACCATCTCTCGCATCAAAGGGTAAGGTAACTATATTTTTTTAGCACGGAGCCTACTCGCTCGGTACTCTATCATCAAGTGCCAATCCAGGCGCAGTGGACTGATCAACCGCTGCGAAGATGAGGGTCTGCAGCTTGATTTCTTCCATCGATGATAGAAATCTTTTATCAAACTTCTATGGACGGTAGAGCTTCCTCAATTGACGCTCGGTCGACAGCTCTCGTCAGGCTCAGCCCCAATCGTGAAAAACGCTGCATAAAATCGGCGGGGGGCTGAGCTCTCGCTGACAGTATTCGCCCCGCTCAAAGACTCAGAGAGAGCACTATCATTCATGTATAATGCCCGTCATTGGCGCAGCTTTACCATCCGAGCTCGACTTGGCCTTATCTTTGAACCGACAAGTGTTTCTTCGTCTCTCTTTTTCTGCATCATTTGGACTCTGTGGATCATTCCCCGCGAATTCTTCTCTCTATTTCTTTTTCGGACCAGTTTCTGGGAATCTGATGAGCCTTGTCAGATGGGTATCAATCATATACGTCTCGTGGGGGTGAAGATCGATGGTACTCATTTTATTGACGCTCAATTTCCAGTTCGCATATGGTCTCATCTGGAGTAGGCCTTGAGCGGCCGAGGTATTGGATGAAGTCGAACGGTTGGTTCCTCGTGCGTTGACCTCTTTGACCTTGCCTCTCCATCTGTCGCCAATCAGTCTCTGTCTCCTCGTATTTTCATGCCGTGACGTGGTCCGGATCAACGCTCCGCCGCCGTTCACTCCACCTCACGAGGAGCCTCACGTCGTCGATGGAGCGTTCCCTCCCGAAGCTACGGACGGAGATGTAGGTGTCTTCGAGGTATTTTGCGTACCTAGAACTGTCGTAAGGTGTCTCGTTGTGCTTAGCCGCTCAGTGAATACGTCCGTTCCTCGTGTTCAAGACCGCCATTTCCGCACTACAACATTAGTGGGATCTTTCCTTCATCCCCTCCACTACTGCATCGCAGCCCTGGTAATTACTGGAGATAACTACCTATTGTTTATAGGTCTTTCCGTGCAACATCGAACTTGACCACGCAGGGGACTGTTTGTTGATGGAACAGCCATTGTACTGTTCCGTGCCCCGCGGTACTAGGGCCCACGGGAAGTTTGATAGAGCTTCAGGCACGTTCGTCTGCCTCGACCTATCTCTTCTTGACTCTTCTTCC
Organism: Stereum hirsutum FP-91666 SS1; assembly: GCF_000264905.1. NCBI lineage: Eukaryota > Fungi > Basidiomycota > Agaricomycetes > Russulales > Stereaceae > Stereum > Stereum hirsutum. The sequence goes on along the minus strand of NW_006763142.1, from coordinate 1,696,673 downwards.
TTCTTTGTGTCTCGACCTTGATGATCACTAACTGCGTCATTCGTCACCCTCCCTGCTCCTTTCCTCGTCCTCCCCCGGGCCTCCGTTACACCACCAACTCCGAATAGATCCGTGAATGAAACAGAGGACTGCTCAACCGTATGGCAGTCGAAAGATGCAGGCGCTAGATAGGAACATTCTTCTGTGACCGAGAACAAATCCGGAGAGAACTAGGAGATCAGAGCATGGAGCAGGAGGTCTGTCCCCGCCGTCTGACAAGAGTACGGGCCGTTATCGATTATTGTACCATCTACTTCATAGCTATGTCGGCCTTGGGTACCCTTATTTGTGCTGACTTTTTTGCTTGCGTTTCAACGGGGATGTATAGAACGAAAACGGCTTTACTTGACCGTCCGCAGCTGCCGACAGGCTCGTCGTGAGCGCTGACAACAACGTAACCTCTATTGAGTGCTTGTCCCTCAAACGTTTATGGACTAATGCCTTGATTTACCGTTCGGGCCAGTACTACATATTATACTGAGCCCGTTTCGGGTGTCTCTGCGGCTGCATGGACATTTACACTATGCATATGTCCTGGTCTATTTTTGAAGCCATCAGAATAGGCCCTAAGCTCCCCCGTCAGAAGATCAGTCTCCAAACCGCCGCCCTACTTTTAATCAGGACCGTCCTTTAGGAGCGTTAATTCTTCGGCGTCTGTGCTTGCAGCGTCTCGCCCTTGACTATTCAACAACAGGAAATCATCACCACTGACTTCGTCCAATTATTTGACTATGCCCTAGCGTCTCTTACGGTCCTAGCCTCATCATATGACAATGTGACCCTCAAAAGTGCACGGTCACATACACAACTTTTGAACTGTCCAACACGGACCCAATTCATTTGTGGCGCCGTTTCAGATCGTACTTCCTCAAGGTTTCATCAGAACCCTGTGGGTGCTAACGGCGAGTACTTCATTACCGTGGTTGGTGACCACTCGTTCAACCCCATGGATAATTTTTCATCACTGATCATTCAATATTGCTGTACAGAAAAAGGAATGTAGGAATGTGTACTCACGAAAGGTACATATCTAACGTCGGATCTCGAACTCACCGAGACCGACCTGAGTCTCTCATATAAAGCCGTTGGATTCTCGTAGGATTCACAAACCACAACACCGTACCATCGTCTACGCAGTACGCTATGCAGTTGTTCAACTCTCTCTCTGTCGTCCTCTCCATAACTTTGCTTGCCACCATGAGCCATGCACAATCAACTGGTGGCATCGCTCACAACCCTCGTACGTCTATCAAACTTGTGCACCCTTTGCGTTGTCTTCATCCTTGATGTATCACTAAAATTGACAATATCATAGTCGAAGCTTGTGTCGGCGTCGCTCAAGGAAGCTTCTGCGAGTATTACACCAGTCCTGACTGCCCACCAACTGGACCAGGAATCAACGAGGGTTGCCTCATCCTCGCTGGGCGTATGTTGCTTTCTCCTTAGTTCGTTCATTTCGGCAGCGACTTACCGTCTCGTGACTTGTAGGTTGCGAGCCAGCGGAAGGAGCGGGATTATACTGTGACACTACGGTGGCATAGATGGTTGCGTCAATACTGGTGGGGTGAGCAAGGCGATATGTGGAGCCGGAGGAGGTGTTCGATCGTTTATTGCGTTGTTCGTCTATGAAAGAAATATAGTCAACTTTGAAGCGTTGAAGGGAGAGGTGATGTTCCCTCTGTTACATAAAGTCTCCCGTTTGTCGACTGGTCTAAGGGAAAAAAGGAAGGAAGGTCCTCTTTTTGTCCCTTGACGAATCGCACAGCGATTAGGGTCAGTTTGAAGCTGATAAAGGAGCCGCGAATTGCTCACGGGGGTTTTAACAGTCTGAAGCTCTCCATATATCTAGGCGGCGAACAAGGTGACGTTTTCATTCTTGAGGAGGCTGGTTGATACAGCTCATCTCGCACACATCGCAGTTAATAAATATATTCCACGCTGTATACCTCTTTGACCTTGCGATATAAGGTCGAGGGTTCATCAGAAAATGGACAGCTAGGATATTCTTCGACGTCTAAAAGCCTTCATCGAAGAAAGCATTATATACGGTAGGATGATAACATTTTAAGTCTAATTCAGATCTCAAACGATGCGTCAATCTAGAATTCGCCTGAACGAGTCATTACTCTCATCTAGCGCATCAAAACTCTATAGTAGCGTGCATGCCGTCCGCCCTACAGATACGATGCACATTGAGTATCCAACCCATGTACGTTCGCTGACGACGATCGAAGAAAGCGGGGGACCGAGGAAAGAGCGATATAGAGAATAGAGGAGTGCGATGGAGCGTCGTCTAAACGTGGGCCTCCGAAGAGCGATCGCTCATCTGGCATGGTGTGGCGTGGGTTATGAACGAAGTAACTTCAAGGAGTAACTTTTCTCAGCCAAAAGTTACTTTTTCGTACTTTTGGGCAAAAAGTTAACTTGACACACAACTTTGTGACGGAAGTAACATTCGTAACTTCCAAGTAACATTTGCATACCTCTAACATCTTCCTCACTGGTGCCCTCCAGCATCGTATAAATATCCACATCCACATCATTTGTAGTACCTCCATGCTTGCCAAACCATCGGGTATCTTATCCAGGTCTGGAACGAGAGTATTGACGCGGTGATCACAATTAAGTCTCGATCACATGCCGGAAAGCGACAATCCTAACTTCTCATTGATTTTACCATGGTACGTGTTGAAACAGAACACACACATACCACCTGTTATAAGATTTATGTGGCTATAATTTGTGTGAAGCTCGACGTTCTCAGTCACCATTATCACTAGGCCTTAACAAGTCGTATCCCTTGGATTTCCTATACACCAACGCAATGCTTCGATTGATGTTAGTTATAGTCCTCTTTGTCACAGAGAAAGCTATAGATTGCTCGCACGAGTCTGTTCCAATTTTCCAAACATAAACCAGATACTCTAGTCACCGCAAAATTGTTCATTATTCCCCCAGCGGTGGTGTCTACGATTGTCTCTGAATGCCTTGAAGGCCCAACAGGCGTCCGTTGAGCACACTGTGCTAAATGTTAAGTGTCATGGTAAAATCACGAAAGCTCTTGATATGTGGAGGGATTTAAATGACCTTACTGTCGCAAAACAATAATAACGGCGAGTATTCACCATTTGAATTGACATTCGGTCTAGTGGCACTGGCATGGACACAGTTGGCCTTCGTCATCAGTCCCTCCGCAGTGAGGTATTGATTTATTCTTTGTGTACCATGTACCGCGTACAAAAGCCATCACCTAGATTAAATTGGCCAAGTTAACTGTGCTGTTCCCCAAAGTAAGAAATGTCAGTCACAAGTTAAGTCGTAAACGTTCCAGTTCATGTTACAATATCAAAGTTAGCTAGGTCACTTTAAGTGACCTATTGTACTTCGACTGATTCGAGCCACTTGATTCATGACATCTTAAATATCATGGTGCTGGTCGACATCGTCAACAACGAAAAGAAACTATCCATAATTATATTCTTAGAAGCTCCAGGACTAACCCAACCTTTATACTCCGAAGGGTTCAGTTACACGTTACGGGAAGGGTGTTTACGGGTACGATACATATGTGGCTGCGAGTTATTTGAGTTAAATACGGAAGTTACGTAGGTACATTCACTCCCATCTTCTCTCTTTCCACTCTTATAAACTGACCAATATATAGCCACGGTCTCTACCCGTACATTTACGCTAAGCTTTGAACGTCCGTACCAACATGCTTCCCACGTTTTGACCGCCTCAAACTATTTCCTTCGACCATATCCTGCTTTCCATGCTTCTCCGACATCATCATCACATGTGATCCCTCCAAGTCGGGTGAGCTTTGCTTTTCGAAGTGAACGGAGTGTGCTTTCGATTTCTTGATTGGACGAGGCTTCGGTGGGGGTCCAGTAGGCGCAAGATCCACTAGCCTAACGCTAAGAGATGCCCCGGTAAGTCCTGCACCATTACCGGCAGGCCATATATAAGGAGAACCATTGTCCGTACGGACATGGACAGGGCGAACAGATGGGTGAAGGTCTCCGGCAAAAGTGAATAAACGGTCGGCCTTGGTGTGAGTCCATCCGATGCGCCCAGACTGATTCAACTCAGCCTCGGACTGACCCTGCGATGCTGCGACAACGACCTCTGCGAGTATCCAAGATCGGAAAAGACGACCTTCCATCCATAGAGCGTAGATGTGATCGTCATCTTCGGGCTGACGGCGTAGGTAGGTTCGAACGATGACGAGCTGAAGCAGGAGCTGAGCAGGGCCGTGGAGTCGATGTGTTGCCACATCAACATCAAGGGTCGTCTTCTTGTTTCGAGTGATGAAATGACGGACATAGGTCTCCATGGCTATGAGAGTGTCTTGCATGATGGAGAGATCTCCCGGAAGAACAGGGACGCCACGATACGTGTTGAGGAACTTGTGGGACGTGATGTGACTCTGTGTTAAAGGGTCGCCCATCGCATCCCGACGCCAGTTATCATTGAGCCATAGGTCCATGATAGGATGAGTTTCACTGAAGATCGTCGAATCGATGACCGCCAGAGCGGCATTATCCAGAGCCTCTGCTATGGTATGATTCTGGTACTTCCTTTCGACGGCATCTTCAGCGAAACAAAGCGGCAAAATAATATGAGGAAACTAGAGCAGTAACAAAAATGAGTCTCAAAATATCGAGCGACAAACATAAGCAAGCATACCTTCAGCCACCTCGATTCTACCTTAACCTTTGTCCTCGAAGCGACACACTCCTGTATAGTACGTTGAAAGGAGCGGGAGGGTTGAAGGCCATTCGATTTGGGCCAGTTTACAAACTCGAACAGCCATTCCAGTGACGCAAATCCTTTCTTAGCAGAGAGTATGCGAGCCGGATACAGCATATCGATTGAGTCGTTGCAATGCAAGAAAACAATCGAACCAACACTGAAAAAAATTGGATCAGGATACAGTTCAGTGAAACGGACATTGACTAGGTCGTCTGCCGAGAAGTTCGAGTGAACGTACTATGATTCGTCCCAGATTGGCTGACCACGACAGACTGGACAACGCCATTTGAATTCATCGCTGTTGATTTGCTCAGCATCTTCGGGCAAATCGTCTTCGAAGTGTTGGCGAATACAGTCCGTGTGCGAGTACCTCTTGCACATAGAGCATTGCAGCGTATCCCGGTCCTCTCCTACAACGTTTCCATCCTCCTCATCGCCGCAACCACTGCAGAAGATTGGCCATGGCGACATACTACGGTTCGACGATGAATCTGATCCGTCCAGACCTTGCGCTTTCTTCACCGATGCTTCTATCGCGGCTAGCATGAAGATGTCGACATCATCCTCGTTGTTCTTGGATCCCTTGTCCTCCGGTGTCGGTAGGCTATCGGATTGGGTGACGAGGGCGGTGTTAGCTGCAATGGATTTAGGGGATGGGATGCCGTCTGGTCCGGAAAAATCGAAGCGGTCTTCAGGGCGTGCTTGATCGTATGTCGGAGCGGGTACATGGGCAATATAGTGACGGAGAATTTGATCAATGCCCTGAGTCGAAGTCTGATTACTTATATGTTTAGTATACAATACACAGGTAGAGAATGACATTGGAAACGTACACCAATGTCGGAGGTTCTAACATACATCCATGTATACGCTAGCGGATCATGCTCTCGAAATACAGAGCTGGATCCTACTTCTTCCAACCTCCCAGAATTCCGCATACCATCGTAAGAGTATACTCTGCCTTGATGCAAAACATGCGCGGTGTAATGACGAGGAGCTGTTCCATCCGTGGGCGTTGCTCCGTGATAGCGTATGCAGCCCAATAACTCGTATTCGACGGGAGGGGCATCGGAATGGGTGATTTTAAGACGCATAGAATGTCTTGGAAGAGGCCGGGAAGGCTGAGCGTTCGTACCAGGGGCGATCTGCAAAATCGCCGGCCAAGATGTACGTATGGACTGAAGCTGCATAATATGGGAACATCGCCGTTTAGTACATGGTGTGGTCTCGAGAGTATGCAAAAGAGTGGTTGCGTAGGATGAGCCGAATTTTCGTCGAGGAATAAAGTGATCGAACAGGTCCTGAAAGTTGAGATATGTTAGGTTGAGTAAAGTCCGACACCCGTCCTGGTCTTCCGGTACAAATCCCACTCTTACTTCTGGAGGAGAAGCAGAGACGTCCAGTGTATGACCACATGTACAGACGTAAATGAGATTGTGCTGGATGCCGAAGTGTGGCATTGCTGCCTTGTTGACAGATTCGTCCTGATGTGCCGGTTGTGTCAGTAAAATACCAAGGCCAGTTTTTCATAAACGAAGACAAGTCCAAGGAGACGGAGAACTCACCGAAAATATCTTCCCTATCACGCTCTCCGAAGTTCCATACCGAGCAGATTTGGGATCTCCTGGATCGCTGGGCTCCCCGATCTCCCAAGTATTCTCTACCAGCTCCTTGAAAACTGCTTGCATATTGCTGAGCATATTTATTCCACTCTCCTCCGACCGATAAGCCTTCTCTGACCCGACGACCCACTTGTTACGCTCATCGAAATGTGATACTAGATCTTGGAGAACGGAACGTTTAGGTTTTCGACCACGACGTTTCGTCCCGTTTGCGAGAGAAGGGAGAGTAGCCTCGAGGAGTTCACGGCGTATGGCAGGCGAAAGACCGGCGAAGCAGCGATACAGTAACTCGAGAGGGGAATCCCAGAAGCAGGAGTTTGGAGACCGCCAGCGGTACCCTTGAAGGACGCGTTGAGAGAGGTCAGCGGTGTTCGATTGTGCTGGAGTAGAGGCTGGTTTGGTAACTGTGCTACGGGCGCGCTTTGCTGATGGTTGCTTGACATTTGAAGATTTCGACTTGTCCGATTTTGAACCTAGTACGATCACAAGTTAGCTATGCACAGGAATTAACAAAATACGAATGAAGCTACCTTTCTTTGTTGCAGCTGCTGCTAGGAGATCTTCGGTATCAGGAGCCCTCCCATCATTCGGGTTCCATGATCGGGTGCGCTTGCGCGAACTGGGTTGTATAGTCTGTGGCGGACAGTGCCCCGCTGGTTGTACATTTAATTAGCGCAATGACACGAAGTAAGACATGGTAAAGCCGATGATAGTTACCTAGAACCGCATTATACAAGGCCTCAATCTCGTTAACATAGAGAAAGATACCCTCCAGACCAGGAATAAGTGCCTTGTCGGTCCCAGATGCGCGATGAAGAACCGAGTGTTTCGCCTCGACAGGATTTGATGTTCGTGGAATATGATCCCTGAGCGACGGGTCGACGGACGACTTTGCGGGGAAAATCATCGAGGCGACCCAAGGTTGTAACCACCAATCTAGCCAACGAGCCACTGCAGGGAATCCCTCGCGCAACTCTATGACAGCTTGATCGAATGCTTCCAGGCTTGTATCGTCAGAGCTCAGGACGCGTGTTAAGTGCTCGAAGGAAGAGACGAGAGAACGTGGGACGAGAGCGCCGTTTCTGGTGAGACGTATGATAGAGCGCTGCCAGTGAATCTTGCAGCCAACGGCAAACTCCTCCGCCTCTCTGCCTATATTCTGCCTAGCTTCCGTCTGAGTCTCCTCAGACATACGATCGAGACCCGTAATTAAAGACATGCATAGATCTGTATACTCGTCGACGAATGCTTTGCGTTGAGCGGCTGAGAAGTCCATGACCTGAGCCAAATACGAATGTCGGTAAGCTGACGACCGGAAGACGAAATAGCAGAGGACGTACCTGGGCAAGTACACGACGATTCCACTGGGGACCTGCCGCTTGACGGATTTGCGCGAAGAGAGTACGGAAGTGAGGGCGGTGGTGCTGTGCATCGAGTGAGCCCATCCAAGTATACTGAACCGGAACCCATGCGCGTATAGGAGCGCAGAAGACGCATGTAACGATGAGATAACCTTCGCTGAAATACGAGTTATCGACGTCGGTAACACTCCCAAGTCGTCCCATGGAAACATTGATATCTTGGTCGACGGAGCTGGAAGCAGGATCGAGATCGTCGGCGTCTCGAGGCCAAGATTGGACGGCATCAACGAGACAAGCTTTCATGAATGGTGTTTGGAGTGTGATGAACTGAGGATGGTGGAGACTGGAGTCGGTGATGAATGCACCGTGGGTATTCTGAAGCTTTGCGAACGATGCGAAGATACTAGCTGCACTCTTAGCCCCTGAGTGCGACTCTATGCCTAAGCGGGATTTAGACTTGGAAACCTGAGCGCGAAGGAAGCGGCCGTTTGAAAGAGTGGGGGAAATCTGGTGGAGAGGGACGGAGTGAGATCCCGGACGGCCGACCTTAAGCTGGTATGGTGTAGAATCTGGGTATAAGGCAACCTGTTGATCCAAGGCCGTCTGCTCCGCCAGCGAAAGCGCAGATCCGCCTGGAGGACACGGATGATCATGAGCCTGGTCGCTATGCTCCCAAGCAAACCATAACTCTCCGTTACGTTCGAAGTCCCAGTGCCAAGTCTTGATTCCACATCTACGGTGAGTGTACATCTTGGAGGAGCACCGTGACTGATCGCAGACGATCGCATGCTGCGTCGAGTCGCGAGTAGATATCTGAGTCTTTGGTCGTTTGAGATGCCCACAGCCATTGCAGATGAGGACGCCTAAGCACTTTCGGCCTTCCTTCATGAGATCGTTGTGCATTTTCTTCCCGGTAGAACGCCATACCAGCTTTGTCAGCTTCCATTGTGGAAACGCATCGCTGGCACGAATTGTCCTACGCTGGAATTGTCGTGGGACGTCGAGTTCTAGCGACCAAATTTCATTCAGTTTCGACTTTCCGACAGAGTCCACAAAATACGAGACCTACCGTCGGACAGAAGATCCTTAGGCTCTATATCAACGTGAGGTAGATGCGCTGGGGGATTCTTGAGAGAGAGGCTCATGTTTTGAGGGGTTATAGGCGCAGGAATATGGTAGAGAGGTGAAGAAGCAGTCGGAAATGAAGGTGGAAGAGGCGTGGGTTGGAGCGGAGCCATCGTTCCCGGATTTTGTTGTCGCTCAAGCTGCTCGATTCGCATCCGAAGATACTGCAGCTCTGTCATTGACTCGGGTGGATTTGCGGCGACGTTTTCAGGCTGGAGACGTTCGAGGGAAGGGGATGGTATGGCGAACCCGCGAGATGTGCTCGAGACGGTGACTCCATGCTGAGAAGGAATGAAAGAGAGTAAAGAGTGTGGTGTTGTGAATGAAGGAATGGAAGTTGGTGCTTGTGCACGGGTATAGGGGATTGATGCGAGGTTCTGATTCGAAGGAACACGGATGCCATCTGTGTCGTTTGAAAGAGCATGTATCAAACATAGTCAGATTACTAAGACTGTGACTGTTCGAAGGCCTAACTTGTGACGCACCTGAAGGAACATATACGGCCTGCCTTAGCTCTTGTACTTCATTCCGAAGACCGGAGACTACCTCCAGGACGTCGCGGATGCCTGGCTCGGGAGGTACGGCGGGGTCACCAGCGCCGGAAGTGTCGAGTCGGCGTAGGAGGCCCACACGGTCGAGAAGGATACGAAACATAGGTGTTGGTCGAGCTTCAGCAGAGAGGATAAGAAAGGACGACGCTCAAAAAAACTGCTAGCACGTTAGCATAGCACGCACGCGAGGCCCCGGCGGTATCGACGGAGGCAAATGTTCAGGATGACATGCCGCAGGTCAGGAACGTTGAGCTACAACCTATGCAGCCTGTATGGTTGCGATGACAGTCACCAGTATGCGTAAATGATCATTTACTTGTGAAAACTACCGCAAGCTCAATCTGTAGACCATCAAGTTCAAATAGGGGGCGGAGAAGTAACGTCTTCACTATCCAAGTAAGAAGTGTCGCCTCTCAAGTTAGTTTTCCTCTTGCCAAGTAAATAATGTCAAGTCACTCGGACAAAAGTTACTTCAAGTTACTTCGTCCATGAGACACAAGACGGCTCAAATCACTTGCGAGAGCTAAGATGCCCAGCACAGGCTGGTGAGAGTCGATACATCTAAACACCGCTCACGGCGATGTGTTCCGGGACATTGGCTCCGCCGCATCGGGTCTGTGAGCCGCGAAGATGCGACAGCGCAATGACAAGGAGGCATGGCCTCTCATTCCTTAAAATCATGTTTGAATCACAACCAGTGTGATTGACCTGTCGTACTAAGCATAACCAGTATCACCAGACAGAAAAAATGGACTTTCCAACATTATTGAAGTCTAAAACGAAGAATTTACCCAGAAATAAAGCAAAGTCATGCTATGACGTCACGTCGCTGTAGGAAAGGCCAAAATCATGCCAGCTGTGCAGTTACACGACGTCATAGGCAGTGTCCTGTGACATGGAAGACTTACCGGTTTCCAGTGAGCTCGGCCATTCAGATCTTCAGACTTCGTGAAAAGCTTGATGGTCCGGACATGTTGCAGTTATGGACGTGGGATTGCAAAGACAAGGAAATGTCAATGCCGGCGCTGGAAATCACGACAAGACGTCATGTCGCTGTACAGTGCAGCAACACGACGTCACTCTGGCACTTGGAGGTCAAGAAAACAATATGGATGTGAGTTCGATGCAGCACTGGGACTGCATCGAACTCGCATCCATATTGTCTGAGTAGATTACCCTTTTGAGCAGCGCAATGCCTCTGTCAATCGTTATGCACTGATGCCAAGTCCAGTCACAGAGTGCATGGAGAGGGAGTCTCAACAGAGTCTTGGACGACAGCAGAGTGATTGTATGACATCGTACTTAAGATGTCTCATTTCTTCCGAGGTACTTAATGTGAAGCCTGAGCATAAACCGACTTGAAGAATTGGCACTGTCGTCGAGACGTGGAGGTGATGGTGATAGACGAAGAGCATCTGATCTGTGACATCGAGACTCTGAAGCGGCATCACTGAGGAGTTAGGGACCCAAGAATAGGAGCGATGAGCCACTCAGTAGCAGTGAACTCGCAGATAGTATAAGAAGGTGTCCTGTGAGGGAATAAGTTTGCATGATGGCCCAGAGGTTCCAGGTTGTCTGAAAGTAGCCTAGCCGTTCGTGTAGAGTGCGCGGACACAATCATGTTCAAGAAGTTAATTACGACGCTTTCGACCAGCGTGGGAAAACTAAAAGTTAGATGTGGCACTTTATTTGGCGGGGAAAAGTTCGCCGAAAAGTAACTTTATTCAGACTCTGTGGCGTGGTGGATGGTTACTAGCCGGAAAGAGAGGCGGAAGTGAAGACTCTGGGTTTATGAGGATGCAGCATCCGCCTTGCCCATCATGCGCCATTCACGGTCGGCAGCTGCTGTCTTTGTATCTATCTGGGGCGATGTTGGAGGTCAGCACACTGGGTGAATACGCCAAAGAAAACGAAGGAAGAATGTTCCACACAGCGATAGAGACATATGTGGAAGCGGTCAAGGCAGTAGATTCGTGGAAGGTGATAATAAAGAGATGTACGCACGGGTAAAGGAGCGTATAATGGCCTACCAGTCATGTATTCCCCGTTTTTGAACATCGCGGGAAGCTCTCCCTGTGACAGTAAGGGTTACGAATCGATCAGCTAATCATGATACAAGGGGAAGAGGTGACGATTGGACGTACGGGTATCGGAATCGCTGAGACTGAAATCAGGATCGCAGAAAGGAAGACGACGTGGCAGCAGATGCGATTCATAGTATTCGGTAGTGTGGAGTATAAGCTATGAGTTAAGCACAAGTCAAAGATGCGAGGATAGGGAAGCGGCGAGGGGGTTTTAGGGGGGCGGGGAGGATAGTGGAAAAGATCTGAAAATGCGACGATGGCCTAATGGGGGCACCTAATATATACAAACAGGCTGTACCGATAACTTGTCTGTTGATTTGCCCATCCAAGTCCTAGAGAGGATAAGACTTCGCCGTAACTGCGACATGACCTCAGACTGAAACATCCGCTTGGAGAGCCGTCGCAGAAAATCCGGAGAGGAGCTTGGCCTTTCGGTTCGGTGCGGCGCGTTGGGAGCAGAGAATAACGGCGACATACATGCGATGATGGCGATCTTGTCCGCTACGGAGTGGTCAGCAAAAATTAAGAGTTTACAGATGGGTATACAATGCGGATGGTGTTCGAAGAATGTCGATTTGGTTCCGTAATGTGCGGATGTGACGTCGTTAGGGGTCTCATCGCGAGAGCGCAGCCCTAGCGGTGAACTGTGTGCAAGGATGTCGACGGTTCGCTGGAAAATGAATAAGGCTCGTCAAGTGGCTTGATATCATTATGAGAACGGAGCATTGATATCCGATACTACCTCGAGCATAGCAGCTTTCGAATGTGTAGACCCATACTCAAAAGCTTAGGGATACTGAGTCCATTGTGCCACATTTGCAGTTTATGGTCTACAAGGCTCACCAAGTAATCAGCGAAAACTGTGAGCGCCATAAAGCTGCAGTGATTGTGGAGGAAAAGAGATGATGATCATCGCCAACAAGGAGGCTCGCCGAACGGCACATTTTTCGGACCAAAATTCGACCAATCGGGGTTTGCCGAGGTCAGCAATTGGCGGACTGTGGCACTCGAGCTGTCGACTTCGTTTCTGCAAACTGCTACTCGTGTCCCACTCTCATCTCATCTCTACTACTACTCCCTTCTACTCCTACCCATATTGAACCCAAAAGACCTGACACACAAAATCAAATTGATAATTTCTATACGGCTATGAACATGCGGAGCGACGTGGTGCTCTGGAGGCGAAATCGGCTCGAGGGTAGGCTGGAGTAGTTATTTGGCAGTTATATCCCTGTGCGTCACCTCATACTACTTGTGCAAATTGCGTAGTGGGCCCTTACACCGCTCATGCTTCAATCTGTATCTTCTGCATAGGATAGGGATTCCCTCGATGAAGCGACCGGCGAGTTATCCGTCCAAGACCCATCGCCTCTGTCCTCTGTCGAAATTTTGCTATGACCCATGCTTACGCCTTGCTCCACTTTAAGTCTTTGGAAGATCAGTCGTTCAATCTCATGCTGCGCTTTTTGTAGAGAGTCCTCGTCGGGTACGAGAGGGACGTGTGGCTAGCTTGGGGGTCAATCGTGGTGACGTGTTAGACCAACCTGTATGTCGATCCACTCGTCACTTGTTCCATTCTGACACTGATGATGCTACAGAGGTCCAAGAAACGATATTTTCCAAGAATGATTTACGGTCGGTCTATTTTAAAGGTACGCGCCAAGATACATGTTTTACACTCGTGCCCAGGCCTTTCCTGGTGGCGCGCCACACTATTGAGGACGAGGAAGTGATCGCCGACCGCAGTGCCTATCAACTCGGATACAGAACAATGTTTATCAGCCCCCTTGGTGTCCCCGCTGTATTCAAGTTGGTATTCCATCGGGAGACATTCCGGCCTTCTTCCTTTTATATCCTTCAGGATCCAGGTCGATCGGTATACTCAGGTGTGTCTCTTTCCGCCCAACCATTTCATCCTCCCCTGTCGATTCATGGAATTTCCTGTCTTGATATGACGGTGCCTTCTCGTCCACATCTTCAAGGTAGAGAGAAAGAATCGACCACAGGCTCGCGTTACACCATCTAAACTGATGGCCTCTAGAGGCCTGCGACATCCCTCACCGGGCCACAAGACGGCCACATTTTCTGGAACGTCGTTCGTCCTTGTCACATCAAGGCCAATGACCTCTTGTGTGAGAGGATAGGTTATGCCGCCCGTGGATGGCTCAAGGAAAATACCAAAGAGCATCAGAGATGCCTAAGATCTTTGGTCGCCCGTCTTTACTAGTTCGTTTTCCTTGCGCTCTGATCCCCCCTATTTTCTTTGTGAGTGTATCTGCATACACCCTTCTCTCACGCCCTCCCCCAAAATTTCAAAATGCTCCTCTTCGAGTCTGGATGTCGCACTTCCAACGGCGCAGTACTTATCAAGCTCTTCCCCCACCTTATATATAGCTCATTAATCAGCCTTTTTAGCTCACTTTTCGCGCTGTCGAAGACGGCAGCGAAACGTTAACCACACGTCCGTATTGCTACACCTTCGGATGACGACAAGGTACACACGTCAGCACTAGTATTTCGAGCGGCGAGACCATGGTTATCGCCGAACGTTATGGTGCTAGATCGTCGTTTGACACGTAGAAGATCATGACAATGGCACGAGCGATGTCGTCTCATCGGAAACGCTGAATGAGCCACTGAACGTCGCATTTCTCTCCTCGTTTTCACTTCCGCTCGCACCCGACCCTTACCCAGCGGAGTATGTCATCGTTGTGGATGGCTTGTGCAACACTATTGATAGATGACCGAACGTGGTCGCCGCATGGTTTCGCGAATGGGCCGGGCACAGGGGATCAAAGACTGTGCCTGTCTATGTCGTTTGCCTCATTGCTATGTAGACAGAGGTCAGTGATACAGCCACGAAGGCTAGCGCTATTGCTAATGGAAACGTTACATCTGGTGGTGCCTCATACTCGGACCCCGAAGGGGATAAAACTTTATCGAGTTCTTACCGTCACCCTGCCCTGAGTCAGAATCTTCGTTACTTGTCTACAGAGGTCACCTCAATTTTGAATCTTCACATGCGTTTACGCATCTGTTGATTCTGTATTCTGCTGGCGCACGATACGGTGTTCCCTTCGTGACTCAGTAGTCGTCCATGTTCGAATGCCCCGCGCTCCGCTTGGGTTTTGCCCTCACGTCTGCTCCACGGACAATGCAGTCCGCTCTGGGCAGCTCAACTTCAGGACCTCTTCCACTGTGCTTCATATTCTAGCACGCTGAAGATCAGGGTTGTCTGCCTTGCTTGGACGGGAATGCGGTTTACGTGCGTGGTTGATCTTCATTCCGATTCTTCCCGTTGCCTCATCGCCGGTAGGTCGCCCTTGTCCCCAATCGTATGTACTTTGCTACACGGAACGAGGTAAGGGAAGCCATGTCTTTCCGTACCAGTAATGCCCCGTCACGAGTACCATGCTCTCCTCTGTGCACATTTCGCATGTGTGAGCCCCCAAGCGGCTGCTTCTGACCCGACTAGGTGATCTGAATTTTTTTTTTTCGTTCGCGCGGGCGAGACCATTTCCCCTTTTCAATGCCGTTGATGAGCACAACACGTCGTACCAAGGGAGTCGACATGAAACCATCCAAGTACGTCTACAGGCGTTCGGCTCGCGCCAATGCGCTGACGTTAGTATTTGCGACACTTGTCCATGTATATAAGCGATACAAGATCAATTACACACAGACAACGAAACCCCATCTCCTCATGAACGGCCAGTACAGCAACATAGCGCTATCTCTCAAGGAGCATATATCGCCAATGAAACACATTGTTTACAGAGGTCAGTACAATTCGTGTCTTCTGCTCTACCTTGCACTAATTTCCGGCCTTCTGGATTTTGGCGATGGGACACAGGACTTAATATGGCCCTTTTTCATTGGCCTATACTTCTCCTCGCGCCGGCTCTAGCGCTTTGTATATTCTATGCCAACCCGTTGAATTATGGCAGGACAGTACGCAAACGTGCTCAAGTCGCGCCGACGAAGGTGCGTTTTTCCTTCATCATAATGCCAACCCGCGTTTGAACTAGTGTCTGTCATCATCTTGCAGACATCAGTACTACGATCACATAGTCATGTGAGGTAAAAGTCTCACTTCCTACCACTTTTTTTTCTTCGCCTTCCAACTTTTTTCTAGACGTGGAAGGCCGGTTTTTTCGCTTATCATTGGTATCGATACCTACCGTGCCGACCAAATCAACGACCTGTCAGGAGCTGTGGCCGATGCCATCGCCTTCTGCACCTTTCTGTCAACCAACGCCGACCTTCCGTTCTCGGCATCACATGCAACGTTACTCACAAATGAACAGGCGACTAGGACGGCCATACTTTCCGAACTGCATGTTTTGGAATCCGACGAACGTATTCACCCGGGTGATTCGGTAATGATCTACTACGCCGGCTACGGTGGCTCTTCTACCAGCACGACAGGGCAAGGCAAGACTCGTTTCATCCTGCCCTATGACTGCAACGAAAATGTAGCGCCCATATCGGAACAAACCATCGCAGAATGTGTATATCGCCTGGCTCAGGTCAAGGGGAGCGATGTAGTCAGTCAAATTTTCCTGTCTTATTCAAGCTGAAGATAAACGCAGGATATTATTTCATTATTACAGACCGTCGTTTTCGACTGTGGCTGGACAAAACCCTCGATATTCTTCCTCCCGAATATCATGCCTGCCCCACATACACGCTACGCTGACATTCACGCTTCCTTCATTCGACAGGGAGAAGACGTTGGTCGCGAGGCTCATAACCACTTTGCGCCTGGACTCTTCTCTCAGACGACGCATACCCTACTTGCTGCATGTGGAGCGGAGGAGTCCGCGTTGGAGATGGGCGGAAGGGGCGTTTTTACTCGCGCTCTGCTCGAGACGCTCGAAACTGCTGCAGGAGAACAGATCACATACGATGAGGTATTGAAACGAATGCCCGTCATACCAGGGTATGTCACCGTGTCCCTATTAACTTTGCCAGATACGAGCCTTATGCGATCTGATCCATGGCTCTTCTATCGGCATATGCGGAAACTATCTAGGCAGACCCCGCAATGTTATGGTGCCCATCTCCGTCGTTCGATATTCCTGGATTCCACTGGCCCACTCACGTACCCCCTCAAATATCATCATTCGCTTGTCATTCGAGGTTCAACCGAAGACATCGAGGTCGATGCCACCGCTCTAACATCTCATTCCAATGGTCACAAGCTCGTCCGGGGAGAGCGTCGTATCTGCATCTTAATGGAGATGGGACATGACCTCGACAAGGTCTTCAACGGTTTGAAAACGAGATTTGCCTCTGACGGAATAGATACCTCGACAGTCGATCGTATCCAGCCGAATAGCGACCTTCATAAAGCCAACGCCTATCTACGCATATCAGTTGACGGAGGTTTAGCGGTCTTTGACGATCTGACGAGCCATCTACTCGAGGACGCGGCCTCTCCCAATCGACTTGGCGGTTTCCAACGCCTGCCTTACACCACACAGAACGACTTGCAATCGATATACTCCGTAATACGCGCAGGCACAAATTGGTACTACCACCTCATGCGCCAACCCTCTCATCGCTCGCTCTCTAACGATGGGCACGTCACCATCGACTTCACTGAACTCGAGGTCGTGTACGACGAGATCGGGGACCCGTCGTATCTCATCCCATCAGGGTCTAATCTCAATCGTGCTCTCTCTGGACTGGGCAATGTCGTCGATCTTGTAGTTGACGAGAGGAAGCTGTATGGACAGACGGTGAAGAACTCCTCTGGGGCATCTTTATATCCCTACCTCTTCTGTTTCGACAACAGTGATTTTAGTATCAGTACGGATATGATGATCATCTAGTATTTCCTAGCCTTCGCCCTGATCAATTCCGCCATTTACTCATAGAACCGTATTATCTTCCTCCCGTTTCCACCACGAACGGTCGACCCGAAGTTCTCCATATCAACGACACACTTCCCATCGGTTACGGCTCCGAGGCGGCAGTTCCGTGCAGTTATTACCTCCGGAAGGACCAAGATATTGACGTTGCCTATCTCAAGCTATTTTTGACAACGGAATATGTTGATATGTCGGCTCTAGCGCAGGATTCACCTTTCAGTGGTGTGGGAGAGGGGGTAGGCAAGGGAAAGGTGAATGTGAAAGAGGGCGTAGCCTGTGATTGGGACGAGGTGACGGTTATGCTGATTCAGAGACGGTTTGGGGAAGAGTAGGGTCCCGGTATTCGTGGTCTGCGATCTTCTCATAGACTCGTGAAATGTTACTAGTCGTGTACCTTGGCAGTGTATCCGGTGAAGGTGATCTTGGTTGGGACCGGTGATATGACGATTTGGTTTGGATTTCGTCTGACTGCGCTGGTGAGGTAGTACATATGAACGGGCCTGAGAGCTGTGTTGACAGAATTGCGAGTAAATATGGAGACGAGAGTAGAGCGTTATCGAGTGGTTTAGAAAAGTAATTATGTTTCGAGATCATACGTTGGCAGTAAAAGGAGCTGAACGACTGTGGCAACGCGCCACACTATGAACGCACAGTGGGTTAGGGTTACATGCCATCATTCGCCTGAAAATTCAGACAGGAATTCTTTTCTTCCTCCACCCGACATCTTTGCTCATCTTTGGCCAAACGGTTTTCTGTCAGTCCGCCATACCCGCCTTCGAATTACAGCACCATCACCGAGCACAATACGAGCAATCCGTGGCTTGCCCCTAGCCTATCCCATCACCCATCGCACACGCATTGTCAAATGTGTGCGAACCACCCACTGAGCTCTGGGCCGGTGTTAGCTACAGGTCTTGAGGTTGCAAAAAAGGAGAACGATTAGGTCTGTGCGCTGTCTGTCCATTCAATATAAGAAAGTCGTCTATGCTGGTAAACAGCGGGCTCTTCTCTTGTCGTATTCTTGCGTTCTTCTTTTGTCGATCACGCAATTACAGTCCTCGAATGGCTTTTTGCCTTTTGTCTCGATGAGCAATGTCGTCTTATGGCATGCGTTCTGCAAGTCGAGCACGGTCCTACCATGCATGCTTCCAAGTCTCACGACTTCATTGGCACGCCATCTTCCTTAGATGCTTCCTCACCGCCTCGCACAGCGGAATAGCCCTATTCTGCTCCTTGCTCTCACATCTTTCGAATTTCAGGCAACGCCATCCATCTATAATAGGCTCGGTCCTCAGTTAGATCTATCCCCCAATCATGCATTGCTAAGATCGCTCGGCGATGATCTTTAGACTCCGATTCTCTTCTGAGATTCACACAGCAAAGCCTGGCGGGGGAACCTCCGTTCCCTCCTCTCTTGCATACCACCACCATCCTCAGGCCTCATTGACCTGCCCAAGCCCCTGATTGTCCCGCCATCAGCTTATCTTCTCTCGCATCTCTGCGCGGACCGACTCTGTCGAAATACTACAACGATACGTATGCCTTTCGAGAAACAGCAATTGTACGCGGAGCAGCATGGCCTGAACAAGGCCATCGACCTCTCGCATCACCTTTCAGATCTCTCGAAGGCGAGGACACTCAGCCCCTTGAAGGGTTTGCAGAAGCACACTAGACCCGATGCGATTCAGTTTGGAGGAGGTGAGTTGCCATTGCCTCGTACAGCTGTGATTTTTGACAGCGGTTGACTGTGAGGAGAAGCCTCGAGAAGTATGCGTTATGCGTTATTCTGAGATTAGTCGTGGGTACTCTTGCGCGAGGGTCAATTTGTACACTACGGCACTTCTGTTACCGCTTTGTGTGATATGCGGAATCGAGCTTCAGCTCTACTGCTTACACACGACTTTGAGAGGTGTTGTGTGCGGTGACCACTCTTGATGCACAATCGTAATTTGGTGAATGCATGCTGTCATCGTCTTCTCCGAGCTTATGCTCTCTTCAACTTCTCAATCTCACATCTTAATACATGTTCGAGCTCACCAATTCTACCAATATCCACAGGCCTCCCCGCCGCAGCCTACTTCCCCTTCACCTCCCTCTCCGCCGATACTCTCATCTCTAACTCTTTCCCCCTCTCGGTCCCTTCATCCTCCGTCTCTCCCTCCAAGGCTCTCACGCCCACCCCCGCAAACTGGTTTTGGCGTCTCTTCGGTTCCTCAACCGAACAGACCGAAAAGATCGCCATCCCCAAAACGCCCTCCGCCAACGACGAAGGTCTCAACCTCTCCGTCGCCCTGCAATACGGGCCCGCCACAGGCCTTGCCCCCCTCCGCGACTTCCTCCAACACCTCAGTGGCACGGTATACAAGCCCGCCTATTCCGATTTTAGGACGCTCGTGCATACGGGAAACACGGATGGGTGGACGAGGGTCGTGTTCACGTTGTTGAACCCGGGCGTGGGGGACAAGATACTCGCCGAGGAGTGGGCGTTCGCGACTGCGTTGTCCACGGCGAGGCCGTTGGGGGTGGACGTCATTCCGGTGGGTATGGACGGGGAAGGTATGAGTGCGGTTGCTCTTAGGGAGATATTGGACGGTTGGGATGTGGAGAGGGACGGAAAGAAGCCGAGATTGATCTATACGGTTCCCGTGGGACAGAACCCGAGCGGGGCGGTCAGTGCCCTCGAGTAGACGGTTACTTTGGACTGCGGTTACTGATTGACTGTTTCTGATCTGTAGACTATGGGGCTACAGAGGAAGAAGGAGATCTACGACATCTGCGTCGAACACGGTAAGTGTGCTCGTATCACCTTTATCCTTCCATCGTCTCATTAACTCCTTCGCTTAGACATCATCATCTGTGAAGACGACCCGTACTACTTCCTTCAGTTTGGCGAGTACGTGCACAAGTCGCTTCGCAGCCATCAAGCCGACGACGATGAGGATGACGCGCACTACTTCGGCAGGCTGGCCCCTAGTTTTCTTCGGTGAGTGATCGTCCACTCTTACGCTACATGAGCTGACTGCACGTCGCCATTGCCACTCCATCTCCTCCCATCTATTCTGTGCTCATCGTAACTTCCTCTGCTCACCACAGTGTTGACACTCAAGGCCGTGTCATCCGCCTGGATACTTTCTCCAAGACAATCGCTCCAGGGGTCAGACTCGGCTGGTTCACCTGCAACCCCTTATTCGCTGAGCGTCTCGAACGACATGGCGAGACGAGCACGCAGGCGCCCTGCGGTTTGGGCCAGACCTTAGTCACGAAGCTCTTGCTGACCTGGAAGTACGACGGCTACGTTCGGTGGTTGCGTGGTCTCAGAATTCAATACGGGCTCCGCAGAGACCTCTTCATCGACATCCTGAGCGAAGAATTTAACCTCCACGCTTCTGTTGGTTCGGCGTCCATGGGCGCTTGGTCAGGTCAGACCGTCTATACTGCGTATGCGAAGCCGAAGTCGACGTCGTTATTTGGGAGTGCGATGGGTATGATGAGTGAGAAGAGGGCGTTGATCGAGACTCGGAGTCAGAGCCGGAGGTTGTTGAGCTTCGTGGCGCCGAGCAGTGGGATGTTTGTTTGGGTACGCCATCCAACCTCTCCTCGAATCCCATTGCTCGGCCGTACTGATGTAAACGTCATAGCTCAAGCTCTACTTCGACGACCTCCCTATTGCGCCTCACTCTGACCCCGTATCACACGAAATCAAGCTATGGACGAAGCTCGCAGACGCTGGTGTGCTTACCTCTCCCGGGTGGTTCTTTGCTGCGGACCAGGAAGAGCCGCCGACAGACCCGAACTTGGAGGGGCACATGAGGATGAGTTTCTCGACTGCAGATGTATGCTTTTTGTGATTCATGCTGTGTGTCAGTAGCGCTGACCTTTGTTTTTTCGTCTTCGAATGACGTAGGAGGAGTCGATGAGGAAAGGACTGAAGATATTCGCGAAGGTTGTGCGGGAGGTGCATGGGCTATAGAGTGCTAGGTTTCACGAGCTATTGAGTGGCAGGACACCTTGAGGATGCCTATATAGAAGTAAGTTCGTAACCAATGGTATGTTCATGGTTGGCCTGAGGTTGTTCCTCGCATTCTTCGTGTGTATGAGCCATTAATGAGGCTCAATAGCTCGAAATACCCCCATGTACGGATCCGTCGTATGTCATGGATATTGAAACTTGTTTGAGAGAATCCTGTGGTGTCTGTTTTGGAGATGATAGCAAGGTCCATTTGGTGGGCCACAGCTCGTGAATTCTTATGGTTGATCGTGTCAGCACCGCTGTATTTGGGCCGTCGTCACTTCTTTGCTGTCCGTGACCAATATGTTTGGAGTTTAATGACTAACTTGGCTCCATACCTCGTCGAGATAGCGGGCTTTGGCGCATGAGTGCGGCGTTACCAGCCTTATGCAGTGGTAGAGATTTGGGCGCCGAGGTCATTTTGACACGGAACGACTGGGGCGCCTCACCTCTGGGTCCGCCGATTTGAAGTCGATTTCAGCGTATCGTCAATGTTTCCCTCCACTTTCACAATATCGATTTTTGCATTCGCTGATGCGATCTGTACGGCTTTAGATGCGTATGGTCTGCGACAATACATAGCAACTTGAAGCTAGTCCCAGCCTAGTACACCTTTCAAGCAACTTTCAAACCTCGATAGTGGCGGATTGAGTTGTCTGACACGTCAGAATATCATTATGTTGTCATTATGTTTGTACCCATTTCGGGCTACTTCAAGCATCGTGGAAGAGGAAGGAAGATATACTGTAGGAGAAGAAGGGGAAGCCAAGACAAGTGACCAAGGCCCGGGATATCAACACGGTGGCGTGAGTAATTACGCATGCACGTGCACCACATGAACCGATATCGATGACATTGTTCTTTTCGTTCTGGTCCCTTTTATTCTCCCTTCTGGTTTCATCGCATAACTCTCTAACAGCCACACAAGTGACACCAGACCCCCGTCATGCCCACCGTATACCTTGCCGAAGAAGACCCTGATACAGGATATACAACCTTCGTAATTCAGGATATGGGAGACCACGTCTTCAAGCGCGGACCTAGACACTCCCTCTCTGCTCAGCTCGACTCCGTCATCTCGCGTGTCTCTAGATACTCAGGCTCAGACGAACTCCCCCCACAGTACCTACTCGCGCAATTACCAAACTCTCAGTCCGCTTGTCCTTTCTTCAGCGTTATACCCGCCGAAATCCGAAACCGTATATTCTACCTCGCACTCCTCGAGGAAGAGGACCTCTCCAACTACATTCCAGCGGATCTCGATAGCTATCTCTGCTCCAGAGAGCCTTATAATATGTTCCCTGGAATCGCTCTACTCCGCACCTGCAAGCTCGTTTACTTGGAAACCCACCTTCTCCCTATCCTCACCACCACGCACCGAGACTGGCAACAATACCCGGGCCCTCCCTATTATGAAAGTGTACCACCTGGCGTCTTAGCGAAGAATACACGGGAGAGATGGGCGCTGATGACGAGGGAGCAGAAGAGTGCGGTGGTTGGGATACATGTATACGTTGGGGAGGATTGGTCGCGTTGGCAGTATGGCCCATTTATTCCGGATTATCATAGCATGCGGCGGGAGGGGTTGAAGCCCAAGACATTTGCTGTTACGCTCCGGTGGAACGAATTGACGGGGCTAGCGAGGAGTAATCATGACGGGTACGATTGGGATGATGGGGACGGGGACGCGAAGATGAAAACGAACCTATCGTACTATAAAGAGAAGTGGGAGGCGTGGTTCAATACTTTCGGTGATGGGTTGGAGGAGATGGTGATGCATCTCGAGGCGAAAGTGGAACGGCAATACGGGCTCGAGAGAGTCGTGAAGTCTGTGAGAGAGTGGACGCTTAGGCCATTGAAAAATGGAGGAAAGGTTTGGGGGGCGAATGAGGTGGCGTTGAAGAGGGAGATCCGGGAAGGGGTTCCCTTGAGCTTGGGGGGAGTGACTCGGGACGATGATGCGGCGAGACAGAAGGACTACGTGGTGACGGTTACGTGGAAAGCGGTCAGTGGTGTCTTCAACGAGTAGAGCTGCTAAGAATTTACTGGTATATTGGTGGTTTACCTTTGTTCCTTGGTTATTTCTCTTCGATAAAATCTGACTTATTCATTACGATGCTAGTGTTCGGCGACTCGTCTCACACTTTCGGTCTATTCTTTGTGCACTTAAATTCGTGGAGAACAAGCTCGCCAGCTTGCTCCATACCTCACTTCTCTAATACAGCAGGATATACAGTCGAGATGTAGCGTCGAGGGTCCCAAATGGATGCCATTGCAAACTCTTCGAACTGTAAGGTGCTCAGGGAAAGCCAAATAACGAACAGCGATCCAGTTTGAGAGGATTCTGTGCACTGGCTCACATAACTTCGACTGGCGCCAGACTTGCCTCTCGAACCTCGCCGCTCACCCCCAGTCAAGGAGAGTGCAGGTGCCGGGGGGGATTTGCAGTTTACACTTAGAGCCAAGGTAGAAGCGTTTGCATTCGATTATGATAACAGATAACTCTACGTGATCGATAACTTCACTCTGGTGTGTACTGTGGAGGCAACCGTTTCGCTAACTCACGACCTCTCAGCCCACTATCGTTCTCTACAACTACTGACAACTCAGCCATGCCTTCCTGTCTTTCTGGCAATGCCAACCCAGGTACCGGTGCGCCCGTGTTTATGTTCGTCGCAGGGCTCGATATTGGCACTACGCCACGTCTGTAATTGGCTATCTTTCTGGATTGAGACTCGCTGTGGCCAGAATTGTCGCCTGATGACGTTGTCGAGAAAGGTGTGGGAGTAGTGGTGTGGTCTATTACGCAGGAGGAAAAGGATAGGAACCCAAGTCGATTATGAATATTAAAATGTAGCGTACCGGATCGCAGAAATGACCCAGAAGAGATGCTCTGACGTGGAGCTTGCTCTTGCATCGCGGAGGAATACCTCTCCTCCACGCTGATATCTGTCCACTTCGGATTGTGCATCCGTCTCCTTCGTAATAAAAATATAACGGCTAACCCCACGAGACACAAAGCAAGGACACCACCGACGACACCTCCCGCAATAGCCCCTGCATCTGACTTCTTTCTCGGCGCAGCCAAGGTCGTCAGAACAGGGTCAGGTTCCTGGGTAGTGTTTGGTGCGGGAGGTACGGAGTTCAAAGATGCTGATGTAACGAAGGCAGAACCTGTCTGTAACAGGATATAATCGAGGAAGAAGGCATTTCCCTCAAACGCCGTGATGGTGAGGACGTGAGGAGCGTGAGGATCCTCGATAGTGGCCGTAAGGAGCTGGTATAGATATATAGGATACGAGCTTGCCGGACTGGGCACTTCGAGCGGGGAGCTGGTTTGGTCGTCGATCGTATACGTGCCCAACTGTCCCGAAGACGTATTTTGAAGGAGCATCCCGTACGCATCAATGCGCGACGTACCTGAGTGCCGTGGAAGTCACCGTACAGAGCGAGCACCGAAATGTAAGCTAAAGGAACTAAGCAATGAAGGACACATAACCGCACCGGTGAAGTTCAACGATATCGTAGCACCAGAGGCCGTCGGAGCCAATACCGTGGAATTCAATGTAGCGTCTGTGATATTCTCGCCCGACAATGGAGTCGAAAAGTCGGGCAGTGCACCATTCCTAGACCAGTTGTCCGAGGGTGTGAGGTATGGACTGGAATCGTCGATAAAAATCCAAGACGTGCCATCCTCTGTGGTTGGTATGGAGGAATTGACGGAGGCCTCGTATATGATATAGTCAAATAAGAAATCGGAAAATATCGTGCTCGAGGTGCCTGCGATGGCGATATCGATATCGAGGGTGTGTACGGAAAAGGATGTTGAGATATAGCTGAAAAACGGGAAGTGAAACCGTTGGTTCTCAAGATAAGGATAGGTGTTTTCCTCAATAATGTTTCCATCTATACTGAAGGTCACGTTCGTCGTAGAGAACGACTCGGTAGTGGGTCCTCCTGCGTAAGTGCCGAAGACCGAGATTGAGGATCCTGCGTTTCAAGTATCCGCATGTTAACATCAGGAATCAGGTTTGACCATTTCCGCCTCTGAAGGTTATGCTTGATCATGGCGTACCGTTGAAAGTATAGCTCAGCGTCGAAGAATCGAGACCAGTCCCGGTTGTTGTCAATTGGAACTCAGGAGAATCGCCTAAACGGTCGAAATGCAAAAGGCAGTGAAATCGTTGTATCGTCCTCGTCAGATCATGTAACACTCATAGACATGATATACACACCTTTTGCGCCAATGAACCACCCATGCGTTTCAGCTGATGCGTTCTTGAACACTGTTCCATTGCCGCTTCCAGCCCTGGGAGAATAACGCAGACCGCTATCATTGTCGTCGACAATAACGTAGACGGACATGATATTTGGATGTGCGTAGTATCCTGGGGACGTCAATGAGGGGCAGATGTAGAGGCAGGGGATGGGAAGTGCAATCAAAAAGCAGCTAGCAACCTCGTTATAAGCACTCACGCACTGTCCAATCAAGGGAAAGCTCTATAATTGGCCCGTCCCAGAGGTACCAGATAGATTAGTATATGTATTGAGTACGCCAATGGGTAGCGGTACGCAACCATCTTTCATAGACGCGCTGACGTCGTACTAGGGACAAATGATGGATAAAGATCTTGCTTGGCGTTCGCGAGACAGACATACACGAGCGAACTTATGGTGCTCCGAAACGCGCAGTCCGTGCAGTTTGTGAAGTATAAGACACTAGTGAAATTGAAAATGACGGTTATGGGGAAATTTGTGAGAATCATCGTAGGGAGTTGTTGCCCTTGATGTGTTCGGTTCGGCCTATGTAGTCAGTTTTTAAGTGGGCGAAACAGAACACTCGCGGCCTGTAGCAGTCCACATCACCAAGTATACTCTATTCGGATGTGAATAACACAGCATTGTAACAAGCCTTGGCGGCGACTCGCTACTTGGAGCGACTCGGATCTGCGAATGTACCTTGTCAAGACATTCAGAGCAAGCACAAACCGCTGACATAATCTCGTTCTAGAAAATATGCACATGTGTGATGAAGGGGATAGCGCGAGGGAATGTCTGAGCAGTTGAGTGGGTGTTATACCGAGAAGACGGTAGTGTCGAGGATGAGATTTCCACGCTAGATAGAAGAAAGAATATTTTCTTCATGCCATGTACAGTGAGCCATCTTTCATGGGTCCCCATATGGAACACAGTTAGATGCACCATCATGCTCGAGAATGACTAAGAACGAATACGAAGGAGATGCACGGACCAAAAGGTATCGACATCCTAGCATTAGATCATGATAGGGAGCAAGACACAAAAAGCAAGTCAAAAATGTTGACAATCATGTGCCAGGTCTGAGGGATGGTCTGCTGAGCAAGGATGCAAGAGGGAGGAGAAGCGGTGGAGAATGCTGTCGTTCAACGTGCATATAATGGCCGCAGTCCTTGATCAAAACAAAACTCCACGAAGTGATGGGAGTGGAGGTTATCTACTGACAGTGTCACAGAGAGAAGATTGGACAAGACGAAACTGGGACAGACACGGAAGAAAATTGGAGTACGGAGA
Organism: Stereum hirsutum FP-91666 SS1; assembly: GCF_000264905.1. Lineage (NCBI taxonomy): Eukaryota > Fungi > Basidiomycota > Agaricomycetes > Russulales > Stereaceae > Stereum > Stereum hirsutum. The sequence goes on along the minus strand of NW_006763142.1, from coordinate 1,669,701 downwards.
AGTCAGCGGACAAAAGCTTGTGACGAGGTGGAAATACACCCCGGCAGACTCAGAGAGAGCCTAAGCTTCTACACCCGCAAACTCTTTATATTCTTGTCACTAATCTCTCCATTTATCGTTCGATGCAAAGCGCGATTCGTGAAGGCGTCACAGGTGGCACAGTGAAGACTCCTAGCAGGGCACTGGGCACATACGAAGGAATCCGAGTTGAATATTCGATATACATGGCTAGGATTGACCCGAGAAGGACCAAAAATAAATGCTATCCTTTGATGAACCTCATAGGATGGGCGTGTCTATGCAGGGATGAGATCTTGAGATGAAGCTCGACGCTGGTACGGAGCAAAAGACATGGGATTCAACTTGGATTCAACTTGAACGAAGCTCGAGCTCAACACAACCCAGATCTCGGGTTAGGGTCGTCGGGTTCATTTCTGTGTGGCGCGAGAGTTCGTGGGCCACACTATGATGAACACAACCCTCCAAATGATCCAAAGCGCCAGCGAGCATTGAAGGGGGGCGGTCAAAGACATTGGTTTGAGATCGGGTACGAAGCGCGCTATAATAAGCCAAAACGCGGTGATGAACACACACAACAAGTGGCTCTCAGAGCAGATTGGGAATGTATGCCAGGAGAGGATGGCCTCGTTGCGTCGATGGACAACAAGAGTCACGACTTCCTGATCTCAGAATAATTGTGGCAGAAACGTTGGGCCTTGTACATGTCAGCTTCGTCGAAGGCTTCATCTCCTGTATGTGCGATAGATACGGTCTGCTGAAGCTTTATACCGACAACGCGTGTGATGCCCACAATGTCTGGAATGTCGAATATATGGTGAAGCCAAGATATATTATAGAACGAATGAAACTGTGAGTGCCGTAGAACACAAGTGCAGCTTCGAAGCACTGGGAAAAAAGTCCTAGTAATTCAGACAAAGAAGGGTGGTGTATAACGACGTGTAAAGAACGGACGGAAATAAAGAATGGTGTGAAACGAAGGAATGACCATAAATGATCAGCGCAAAGGGTACTCCCACAGGGAGCCTAGAAAAAAGAGTGAATTGGAAAGGAGTGTAAGGTTTACTAGAGGCGACGTTTCGCTTCTGAAAATGCACAGAAGTTCTAAGCAGCTACCGTCGCGGAAGTGAAGGCTGGAACCGAAGTATTGGCCGTCGCAGAGGGCGATGCCGTCCAGAATGTGGAGGTCGCGTTCCAAGCAGAGACCGTAGCCGAAACAGACGCGGTCGGCCACGCAGACACCGTAGAATTGAAAGAGACGGACGCCGTGGATGAAGTGGGGACCGGAACGGATGAGATCGGGCTAATGGCATCCGTGTCGATGGGGAGGGCGGCAGCAGCTCCATGAAGGAACTCGAAAGGTGGGTTAGCTGGACCGGTGAGAGCAGGGGAGGCGGAGGTAATGGTGACGGAGGTGAGACCTGTGGCAGCGGCGGAAGAGCATGGGCCATCGTCAGTCCAGACACCGGCGGCTCCACCTATCGAAGATATCATAGTAAGTACATCACGAAATATCAAGCCAAAGCAGGAAGAAATGCTCACCGGGAGTATCAGCCTCAGTCCACCACTTCGCGGTCCAAAGGTGGCCGTTGTAAGAGACCTTGTCACCGCCGACATATGCGACAGTGCGGCTCCAAGAAGAGACACCACTACAGCCGGAGCCGCTGGAGCCAGTGCTAGTAGTGGTCGGGGAAGTGGTAGTCGGAGAACCACCACCACCACCACTGATGGGGAAAGCTGAGCCACGGACGGTTTTGATCCAGGAGGCGGTAGCGTCGGGGTACTGCCAAACCATGACACCGCCGTTCTTTCAAAAAGATTTGTCACTTAGACGGCGAGTGGTATGATAAGGAAAGAATGACATACCCATCCAGCGTTCTTTGCCTGGGCAACACAAGTGGCGAGGGTAGCGGGATCGATATAGCCTGAACCCGAACGAGTTATTGAGATTATAACTGATAGATTCAAAGCGTAAGGAAACGTACCGGTAGACGCATCAGCAGTGGTAGCGGGTTTTCCCATGACAAGCTTGTTGGATGGGACACCATTTGCCGCGATTTGGAGAATGGCGGTCTCGGGGAAGGTTGACGAAGAGGCGGTGACAAGACCAGCGCACTGATCAAGGCATATCGTCAGATGATACTCTGGCTGGGGCAACACCGAGAAATAAGCGTACCGTAGTATAATCGGAGCCCTCTGCGTGAGGAATGATCGATATAAATTGATGGAGAGCTTCGGAGGAAAGTTGGATTACACTCACGGTTGTAGAACTACGTTTGTATATGAGCGACTTGATAGACATAAGAACCGAAAAGAAGAACATACCTGGATGTTGTACCAGTCGATTTGGCTGCCAACGCTCTGGTGGACCTTCAAATACCCTTTACGATTAAAAGTTAGACCTGCACCAAGCACGTATAACGGCGACGAACCTCCGCCACCCCACTTGTTGGGAGAAAACCACGGGGCCAAAGGAGCGTGAGTGACGATGTATTGACCCACAGGGAGCTTAGAGCGGACGGTCTGGGTGAAGGAGATCAGCCAGTTCTCAGCACTTCCAGTGCCGGCGTTGAAGGCGTCGAGGTCTTCGTAGTCGATGTCAAGGCCTGTGGATCAAAAAATGCGCCGCGAAGAGTCGGCTTTGGATCCACCATCAGATAGTCCGACAGAAACGTACCATCAACGCCGTTGTCCAAGACCCATTGACCCATGCTCGTGCCGAGGGATGTCGCGGATTCTCCGGCGCTAGTAGCTGTAAACGATGTCTGTCAGTTATGCGGATGAAGGATGGTGCAGAAACCGAAACCTACGTTTATCAGTGGCTCCGAAAGCAGACGCGACCAGAGCAATACCGGCGGAGTTGTATTGAGATTTGATTGTGGAGCGCTGAGACGCAGAGAGACTCTCCCATTCCTTTACCTGATCAGCACCTCCAGAAGATAACAAGAAACCCATGGCACTGTGATAGAATATCGTCAATTGAGTTCTGTGTCAAGCAAAGCGAAACAAAATAACGTACAAGACGTTGAAACCCGTGATTTCAGACACCGCGGGAGGACCAGTTTCGCCATTGATCCAAGCATCCCTGTATTCATGGTCATGAATCTCAACGCGTGATGCCAAGTACTAAGATGAATGACTGACTGGTAGACGACAAAACGAGGAGCACCGGTGACCAAGCGACGGGTCAGGTCTCGGGTTTCGACGGGGGCCTCGAATGGGGCTGCCATGACGCTGGTCATGACAGAAAGAGTGGCGAGAAAGGCAGCCAAACGCTTGAAGGAGGAAGAAAGCATGTTCATGACGGCTGTAAAGAGTGTAGAGCTAGGCGGTAGCTTGAGATGACTCGCTGTATAGCAGGAGCTTGAGGAGAGGAAGACCAGGCAATATCTTCTAGTTTATATAGACCTTGGACGGGTTTCGCTTTGTGCGGCATGGAACAAGATGTGCGTCCTTGCCAGCGTGCTCTCAGACTCAGAAGCACAAGAGCTACCAACGTTGATGACTGGGCGGAGTGGTCAAAAGCGCGAATAATCAGTTACAAGGGGTACACTATTGCACCACCACGACGGAGTATGAGACAGTAGCCGCCTAACACAAGTCCCACCACGTATTTCTGGAGGACAGGGATTGCTTCTGGCCAGTCGTCCAACGGCAGCGCCCCAAGGGAACGGCCACTGTTACTCTTAGCATCTTTCTGACGCTGATACGGACATATATGACCGTTGTTTGTGCGTCAAAGCGTCGCCATCTACAACAGAGACATCGAGAACCTTATGCAGATCCCTTCAACATCTTGAATGGGTGTCCGTGCGACAACGGCAAGGCTACGAGGAGATCGTACATGTTCTTAGAGGACCATGCAAGCTCGACATCGACGCCGAATGTACATTTCCACAAAGCCTGGTCAACGCCAATGTTACCATTTGTGGTCGTCAAGTATCTCGAGGCTGTGCGAAAATAGAACATCTCAAATACTTTGCTTCGAACATCGACGTGTCTGACCAGAGCGCGTCCCCAAAAGGAGAACGGAGATGTAACACATACATTTCCTGGGCGCTTCGAGTTTGCCAGGACTACTGCCTGCGTGGCGGACTGTTAGCCTCGCGGCAAAACGAACTTGGTTAACAAGTTGGACGTTCTGCCGAACGAATGTAAAACGCCAATGAACGGGGATTTTGAACCATTGGACTAAGCAAGGCATAGACACGATATAAGGTATATCTTGTAGACATACGTGGCAACCTTTAGACGATGTTCGACAATTTGGTCGCGCTTCGGAACGTTTCACATTTCACTAAACAAATCTTGTTACCGTATTCACGAGTGATATACCTGGAAGGCGTCAGAGAATGGTCGTATGTGTGGTATTTTAGGGTTTCACCTTGTATGTTCGCGAGGCGTCATCATGAGTCGCGTGGGCTTTGTTCTAGCGTTGTTACTGCCACGTAGAATCGAAACGGTCAGCGTATAAGAAGATGAAAGGTAGTCCTAGGTGAGAATGCTAACCCATGTGCGAAAGTAGGCCGTACGATATTGTCGCCCATTCTGAAACCTAGGATCGACGAGTTTGTAGGTCGTTCAGCGTTTTGGAGATGAAACACGACGACGCTGTACCGGCCAAATGTAGCAAGAAGGTTCATAATCGTCACCTGCAGCGGGACCCAAAATAGTGTCAGGTAAGAACTGTTTCGCTGGACCACTGGGTGACTTTCCGTAGGGGGTTTGTGCACGTTCTAGAGGCCTCGAACACAGAAAAGAGGCTCACATCGATTTTTGATTGGCTGAAAGCCTCGTATTTGTGCTTCTGGGCGTCAAGGAACGCTCCTAGACTGCTACGGAAAGTCACCCAGTCCGTGAGTCTCTTGTCCTTTTCTGCAAACAGAAGTCTGCTTTTACAGCGCCGTCGTAGTACACGATAAGTATGCCATATTTCTAACTGGCTATGTGCACTCAGAGAGGATATGGATGAGCCTACTGTCGCTAAAGAGAGATGCAGAACTCGTCAAAAGAACACGAGTCATCTGTACTTATAACCACGTGTGTGGCCGGTTCTGCAGAGAACAAAAGTGCGTGCAAGTCTCGCGTCCTGAAGTCGAACTTCCGTAAGAAGATGGAACCGAGCCATGCAGCAACGCTTGAGCATTCGGCGCCGTGGAAGGGTCACCTTATTGGCGCCTTATAATATGGAGCAGCGCACAGTCTCTGCAAAGTTTGATGTTAGCAGAAAGCATCAATGGTGCTGGACGCATCGTCTGAGCGTAGGGGGTACGAGCAGCACGACAATGGTCAAAAAGGGAGACATGATAATCGGCCGCGCTGATAGTCAGTAGAAGTGCATAGCCAACGATTCTCCGTTCCGATGGTAGGCCAGAATGAGTCCGTAGTGTCCCCAGAAGTTCTGATGATGGACCTTGATGGACTTGTCGCTAGAAAAGGGTCCTGTGTTACGAAAATGTCAGTAAAGGTGGCTCCTGCGGGCATTCCAGCAAAGTCTTCGATAGTTCCCAAGATACCTCAACGATGAAATGAGATCACAAGGAAAGAAGCATGTGAGAAAGAGTGGGAGAAACGCAGAGATGGACGCGTCCTGGAACTTGAAAGCAGAGTCGAACGGAGGAGTGGCGACAAAAGAAGTCGGCAAGTGCCGGACGATCGAAAGAGGCAGTGTTTGTAATCACGTGGTGCGCGTTATTGTTCGACTTTGTCTCCCGATGGTGTGGCCCAACAACTTGCTCGCGGGGAACAATGCACACTCCCAAAAGGCAGAGGACAAAGGACAGCGGCACAGCGCGGCATGGTAACCCGCCCTCTGTTCGACGCGATATACAGCGAGCGCAACTTTGTCCAATTGTCTTTTCATCTCCTGCTTCTTTCCTCGACCCCTCCACGCCGCTTTTACCTCACACATCACGATCGCCGCCTGTCATTGTCCACGCCTTCTCTCATAACACTAATAATCCGTACGTACCGCCCCTCCTCCTCTTTTCTTCCCGTCTGAGACCCCTTTCTCGTTACTTCGTATTCTTTTTTTCTTACTACGATGTCCTTCACCCTTCCACCAACGCACAACACTCTCGACGCCTCTGACCGCATCCGCTTGATGCGCTCTACTCGCAAACTCGGTCGTCTTCTCGGCGTGCAGCCTATGCTCGTCGACCGAGACGCCGACTCTCCCCCTCAACCTTTTCATCAACGGTTCCACTCTGACCCCGGCTTCCAACGTTCGTCGAAGCGGAAGGGACGTATCTTCAACGTCTCCCCGCGCCACACTCCTTCGCCCGACTCTACGAAACAGACGAGCCTCATGCTGTCCCATGTTTTCCCGGATTTTTCTCCTTCTTCGACTGAATCTGCTTCGTCGTCGCCCGATGCAACCCCTTCTCCAAATGCATCTATTCTATCGCTCCCGTTAGCCACTCCGAGGTCGAGTATGGACCAGCTCCCCCTTCCCCTCTCGTTCTCTAAACGCGGAAGGTCGCTCGATGTGCCGCATCCGCTCGTACTACAACTCCATCCTGCGTCCTCCTCCGTCGACATTGATGCTGGCTGTAATAATCTCAATACTTCCGCACCCACCGCTCGCCCTTCAGATCTCGCCGGGCGCCGTTCCGAGTCCCCCCTTCGCACTCCATCCGACGACCCAGCCTCTTCATCTTACCCGTTCTCGTCCTCGTACCCTTCCTCATTACCTATCCCAGATGAAGATGAAGATTCCGACTCCGACATCGAGTTCGCCCAGACCATTCTCGGCACTGCTCAATCCTCTCCGCGAACTCACTCCCACGCAAGATCCCAAAGCGATGACTTCTCCTCCAATTCCATGCAGCGAAGGTATCATCGCCAGTTCTTGAAGCTCGAACGCACCCTTGGAGCTGGTGTTCCGCAGGAGTTGGTTTTCAGGAATCGGAGTGCCAGTCAGGATAATGTTCGTGGCGATGGGAGAGGTTCAGGGCCTGGGAAGGCCAGCGCTGATGGTTCTTTTGGTTTCATGAAAGGGGATGTCGAGCGGAGCGGAGCAGATGAGGTATGGTTAGATGGCGGTATGGTCTGTGGCGGCAGTGCCCCAATTGTTCGACGTACGCGCATTCCATTCGTTTGAACTCTTTCTTCTAATCTGACATTGTATGTCGTTCACGCGTTTAGCCACCACCGTCTCGGCTATCACAGCTGCCGAGTCTGGTTCGAGAGGTGCAATTGATGGCCATACGCCCACCACCGCCACACTCCCAGGCGACGCCACCTTTCCCACTTTCACCACCACAGCACCAACACCTCTCCCCACGCACAACACCTTCGCGTCGCCTTCCCCTCCTCAGACTCCTACATCATACTTCACCCCACCCACCTCCCGCTCCTCCACCCCACTCTCTACCAACGAAAGCCTCGATCTCCGCTCGCGTCCAACCTCTCGCATTGTCTCCGTCCCTCAGCGTTCATCCTCGAGCAGAAGGTCAGACTCTCAATCTCGCTCCTCATCAAACTATAGTCCGTTCCAGGAAGCTACTGCTATCGCGAATGGGAACTTCAGAGGACCGGGCGTTGCGTTCGTGAGACCGAAGGTCGAATCGCCCTCGCCCTCTCGCTCGGCGTCACCTTGCCCGAGATCTGCCTCCCTTTTCCCGCTGGCGAACACGCAATTGTTCGGCGGAGATTACTCGAAGGAATGCTCGACTTGGGTGCAACCGTCTTCGAGTGGGAGGTCGAAGGGGAAGACGAGTCAGAGGACGGCATTTGATGGGTCACGCGTGCGGTCGTTTCCTCCGGGCAGTCTTACCGATGTTGATCTCAGGCCTTTGCTGGTTGACGATGGTGTTTTGCCTTCGACTGTCGACGATACTGTTGTGCTATCGCGTCGAGATGATGCATGGATCGAGGTGAGGGGCGGTATGAGTGGGAGAAGGATCGATGATCGATCTCGCATTTCGGAAGAGGCAGCGCTGAAGGAGGTGAAGAGGATGATGAGGGAGGACGTCGTTGGTCGCAGCGGACGCTCAAGTGAAGAACGAGGCGGGAGTGGACATAGTATGCCCGGGACGTTTAGCGTTCGCGAGACTCCGAAGGATGCTCCTATCACACGCCAGACTTCAACCGCCGCGACTGAAGTCAAACAACGGAGAAGGCGAAGCTCATCCGTTAATAGCGTCTTCACATCGGCCTCTGCGTCGCCTTCATCGGTGTTCACACTCGTATCCCCCCATTCTCCTCCGAAGGCGTCTACCCCCCGCCGTGTCGACCTCCCACTCGCCGTCCCGCCCACGTCAACCTCTACACCGACAAAATCACAAGTACCCCGTTCGACGCACCCTTCTCCTTCACTCTCCGCATCGGCCACCCTTTCCAACACCCCACTTAAATCACACAAACCTTCCAGATCCGTGTCCTCCAGTACCACTACCGCTTCCACCACGCCTTCTTTCCACAAGTCTCTTGCTCGGATCCCGAGCTCGCTCCGGCTCTCGAAGAAGAAATCGAAAGTGGCCTTGCATCAACTCCAGTCCAGTTTCGGAGAATCGTCCAGTTCGAATTCTAGCGATGCAGAGAACACGATTCACGCCCCTGTCATCCCACCTGTACCCGCCCTTCCCACCGGGCTCAACAAGTTCACTACCGCCGGACGAGCCAGTCGCGACAGGACGACGCCTTTCGTCATGGTTGATGCTAGTGCGAGCGAGACTGAAGCGGAGGGTACGGATGTCGAGACGCATGTGGCGAGGACGGTGCGTGCGGGACAGGGATACATGATTGGTTCGGGACCGCGGGCGCCGGAGGGGGAGAGGTGGGTCGGGGAGTGGAACGTGAAGGATATTTCGAGCGTGCAAAGTGCGTTGAGGAGGCTGAAGTGAGTTTGTGGAGTGGGGCCGCTGTCGTCGAGGTGCGTTTCAATTTTTTTTCTGGGGGAGCGTTCAGCTGGTTTAGTCTTCAGCGGCATCTGATTCGTGATTTGTGGTTTTCAGATCCGTTGTTCCCTTTTTGGTCATGCTTGCTTGGACTTTTCGTCGTCGTTCTGGCGGCCGCTTTTTCCGTTTGTTTGGTATCTTTCTTCCTCAGTCTCATCTTCCGTCTTCCATCTTCCATCATCGTTCTCAGCATCGTTCTCGACACATCATTCCATCTCCACTCCGTTGTATTGTTGTTTGCCGTTGCATTCTCCTGACCCTGTATTATGCCCTTCCTCTCGCCTCCAGCATCCATCCCATCTTCCCAAATACACTACTACGCATACTTTAATTTGCTCAATTTTCTCTATTGCCTTCTCGTTCTTCCTCCTTTGGTTCCTACTCCTGCTTCCTCCATCTCGTCTCAAAACTGTAGCTCTGGCCTAGCTCTGCCTTCGCGTCCTTGGACTCTCGACATCATCACGTACAAACGACTGCGTCGTCCCATCCTCCTTCACGTTCATAACGATAAATACTCTTCATTCTCTTTCCGTCTTTGATGCTTTATATACTTGGTCAGTTACGCACATACTGTATTTGGATGTCTCCTGGTTCTGTATCGTTATACCTAAATGTTCTTTGCATACGTGTACCCGTGGAGATCGCCGTGCTCTTCTCTGTCCGCTCCCTGTGTCTGTACCTAAACGCCTTACACCTTACACCTAACTAGTCATAAATGCGCGCTGGTGCGCTTGCTTACTGTCATGATCGATCTAGCAGTCCCCGGCCTGTCTGATTTCTGGTGTTATAAGTGATGCGCTGAACGAGTTGTCGGCCCTTACCTCGCGTCTGCATCGACCCTTCCTTAGCTGCTACCTGCACATACAGTTGACAAGATGTTGGTGGAGATGCGTAGATGGGGCTTGAATGCCAATGGGGAAAGCAATATTTCACTTCGACCGCACCAATTGAAAGCCTTACCTTATAAGAGTACGCGGCTATGGTCATAACCAGCTCCTCTCCTCAACCAATCCCATTGATCGAGAAGGAATCCCCGCAAATAAATAGGGACGGCGTGCTGCTTATTACTTGCTCAGAGGCGGACGAGCGGAAGCATCATTTTGATTGATGAAATAGACCAGGGACAAAATATCTCGTATGGAATCTGACTGCGTAACATAACGGGAGCCTCGCGAATTCACAGAGTCAAGAAAGCGTAGATCAGATCGCAGAACAGTATTTTTTGACTAAGACTAAGAGCGCAGATGAGACGCAGAAGACTTGGGCTGAAAAGCTTCAGTTATACAATTGCGATATGCTAAAAGAGGGAATTGTCGATAGCGGTCAGAACCAGCAAAGTTTTGCATGATGAAGACGAAGGCGTACCAGGCCGTACTCAGTTCTCGTCAAACCGGTAAAGTATCCTCCTCATACCCTCATCGCTCTTCAAAGCCTCCTCATCGCTCTGTGACAGGGGCTGCCACTTCCATCCAGGTCGTCCGTGAACCATACGATGAAACACCTCCCGCTCCCTCTCTTGATCAAACCGCAGATCGATCCCTCTCTCCACGATGGTCTGCAGTATGAGAAATTCGGAAGGTCCTGTTGAACTGGTATCGAAAGCCGCGCCAACTAATAGCTGAGGTGAAATTGGAAAAGTTGCTGTGATACGCCTAGACTCTCCAAAGTCGATCAGGAAAGGGAGCATTCCCAGTGCACCAACGCGGCTGCTAGTTGGGTAGACGCCCATCAACTTCTTGATCTTCGTCACCTTCTCGGGGCCGACATCGAAGTAGGATCTCGTAGCGGCATCGAGATCGTTGAAAGATCGAAAAGTGCCGGATTGGATGCGGAAGAGTGTGGCGGGGCTGCGGTCGGTGGTGTCTTCCACATTTTCGAAGCGAGGTGAGATGGAGAGCAGGAAGAAGTGATTGGACCAGTCGAAGGTGGTGAACGAAACCGAACGATTGATGCGAAAGTGATCCATGACCTTGCTGGAAACGTATGTATGGATAGCGCCTTCGTAAGCCTCCCAGAAGTCTCGAGCCAGAAGGTGGATATGGACCGACTCCCTGCCAGCGATGGAGTCGGTATTCAGTCCGTTTGCACTTTGAGCCTCGCGGCAGATTGTTCTACATATGAATCTCAGTAAGTGAATCAGTCGAACCAAGATCGAGGCCGATCTGAGGAAGTTAAAAGACGTGCTTGTGGGAGCTCCACGACTCGCGCTCGCAGGCTTTGCTGCAGAAAGAGACCAGTCGACAACCCTTACACACGCGAAATGGTATACCATCGGACGGTTTGTCACGACAACCCGCACAACCGTCACGCTTGCTTGCAATTCGATAACCGGGCATCGTGACGATTATATAGATTTCTACGAGGGTGATAAATACGGCGAGGTCAGCGGAATACACTGTAGATAGCGATGTTAGAACACCCACGAGGAGTATTTGATGAACTATGTGGAGGATATCGTAGGCCTCTCGTGGAGAGTAGGAAACGAACGATCGAGTCAGACTGTCGTCCGAGTGGAAAGCGAAGGGAATACTAGGCAAAGACTCGAGAGCGTGGACCTTATATGTGCGATGTGAAACTTCTTTGTGAGATATGCGAATCAAAGATGGCGGATCTCGGAGTCCTCTGTGAAAATGACAGAGGAAGGAAGACGACAAAGACAGACAGAGCCAGAAACCGCTGACAGACTACCGTCATGGGTCCATGTGTAGACCCTTGCCATCGTGCTGTTAAAAAAGGTCCACAACCAAGAGAGACAGAGATTAATGCATGTAAATGAAGAAGTAATGCGTGCATAAGACCAACAAGCAAACAGGGTTCGTCCTTGTTCGTCGTTGTTGCAGACGACACGCAAACGTTCATCCAATTTTCACCCCTATTGTCGTTTCGGCATTTTCCGTTGACAGCACTACTCCTGTGGCGTTGTGGCGCTCCAAATCTACTTCCCAGTTTACGCATAACAGTATATCAAGGAACAGAATACAAGACACATACAACATGAAGATACTGAATAGCTGCAGGTTATCTGCAAGAACTATGTGGGAAAAGATATGGTGCCTAGGAACGAGACAGATATGAGAACGATCAGTGAGTGTGTATCTATCGTGATGTTTAGCACCCATGCACAGTTATTATCGTAGTGATCATACTTACTTTCAGGATGTCAGAAACATTATACTGACGCCTCGAATACCGGACGTACCGGTACAACGCCTCCCAACTCGTCGCCCACCTTGGGATCAACACCGTCGCTGGTTAACGGCGTCCATTCCCATCCAGCCTCTCCCTTCATCATATAATGTATAAATTCACGGTCTCCATCTCCGACCACTCGAGAATCCCATCCTTTGGCCACTAGTTTCTGCATAGTTGAGAATGCCGTCGGGGAAGAAGGTTGAATTGGAAGGTCTGCCTCTTCCGCGACGCTCTTCCAGATAGGCCAGAGTATCCTCATGCTCACGGAGTGTCCTGCATCGAACACGATCATTATCGTTCCAACGACTTCTTCTTGGTTGGCGGTGGGGACATTGTGAGCCATTTCCTGCACGTGCTGTACCTCGAATGGAGAAAGGCACAGGATAGACCTCTCCTCGTCGCGAAGATCGCTGAAAGACCGCATTCTCTCTCCTCTCAGGCGGAAAGCCGTGCTTGGATTTCCGTCGTGGGCTGACAGTCGCGAGAAACTTGGAATTAGGGTAAGGTGGAGGAAATGATTTGGCCAGTCGAAGGTCGCAAAAGAGAGCGAAGGAGAGGACTGTATGAACCGTATGATGGTATCTCTGACCCATACCGCGAGAATGGATTGGCGGTATGCGTTGAACCATTCGCGAAGAAGGCGATGAACACGGTCTCGCTTGCTAATCTCCATCGGAGTATTCACGTCTGGAGTTCGAGCCTTTTGCACGAGGAGGCAGTTTTCTCTACATACACAGAGATTGAGGGGGAATTAGGCGACAGTTAGTGGGTGACGGAGGGCGGTACGTACCTGTGGTATTTCCACGCTTGGCGTTGACATTCTTTGCTACAGAATGAAATCTCTTTACAGCCCTTGCAAATAGGGAAAGATGACCCTGAGGGTGGTGTACGAAAGCAATTTCCGCAGGGATCCTGTTTACTGGCGAATCGGCAATGTGATATGCTGGACATATTTAAACCGCCTGCTGTACTGTTCACGTACCGTAGGATACTTAGTAATGAGGTATTGTGATAATCTGAGAAAAAACCTTACCGGTTTTCGTGGATGGTGCGCGACAGATCAGACAATCTAACGCGACGTGCTGAGGTTGGGATGGTAACAGGGAAAGGAAAAGCTAAGTGCCCAGGAGCTGGATATAGCGTTCTGAGACAAGAACACAACAAGGCAAGACCTGGCAAGGCGTTTCTACATTCTGGATAGGAGGCGCATCTGAGCAATGTTATGTAAGACAACTACCGCAACAACGTTGAGTGGCGTTTGGACTGTGGCACCTTCAGCGGATTCCCAATACTCCCAAGTCGAACTGTATGACAGCATAACTCTGAGAGAAATCCTCAAGACGATACAATACTCCATAGAGGGTATGAGAAGCGTACTGGGACCTACGTATGGAGTACAGGATCTTATTGCACAACGACTACGAAGTGACCACGAGATATGCTCAGTTACCTTCCATCAGCAAAACCCGGAGGCGTCTGACGCGTCTGACGGCTCTGACCGAGCGGTTTTCAGACCCCGTCAGACGCGTCAGACGCTTCAGATTTCAGACGCGCCGTCAGACCCGTCAGACCCGTGCGCAAATCTCCGTCAGATCCGTCAGAGGCTTCAGTGGCCCCCTCACGCGATGGTCTCACTCACTTGCACTCACAGAGTATTGTAGAACTCAAGATTGGCTTCTTTCACGTTCATAGAGTCATGTACAGGATACATAATCAAATAGTAAACCCCCAACAGCATGATATAGTATACATCTGAACCTCTTCAAATATGCACTAATAGGCTTCGAGGGTTGAGCACAACAAACGTACCAAAAAAGTGTTCCACGACATGTCTCTGAACGGCTAGGCACTGCACGTTCTCAGTGCATAGGCTGCCAGAAAAAGGTAGGGGGTTGATGTGTACGATATGGTATCGATAGTGAGTTGGCGAAAGGAAATGATGAGACAAACTGAGACAATATGTGAGCAGAAGGGTGATGCAGCGAGAACCGAATAACGCACTGGCATATCATCCGTACCATCCCACCATCTCCCATGATATAATATTTTGCTAGTCTCTCGATACTCATTGAAAAGAAGACAGACCGTCTTGACTCAACGTGCAGTCATCGCGCTCCGAGGCGTTGAGGGGCTCCGAGCCCAGCCAGATTGAAAGTTGTGAGGTCTTAGAGCAGGGCTTCAGCCGTAAGAGATCTATAGAAACCTATATTCTTGCAGAATTGAGCCATGTAGGAAGGTGGGAGGTGCAAGGGAAGGTAAAGAGGGCGGTAGAAGTCGACGCGCTCAAGAGACGAAGTGGCTCTGACGTCTGACGGCTCTGATGGCTCTGACGCGTCTGACGGGAATTCGGTCGGTCCGTCAGAGCCGTCAGAGCCGTCAGACGCCTCCGGGTTTTGCTGATGTCTTCTTTGCGAGGCAGTCATTTCAATACTGTAATGGCTCTTGGACCACCTCTCGATATCACGTCGTCTCTGTACACAGATAGCCACCAAGGAAAAAGAATACGAACAAAAAAGTATCATAATGCTCGAACGTCTAAATCAACATAACGAAAGTCATTAACCCGTCTCATGCGTCCAACCCTGCTCACATCACTATCATCAAACTTCATGAACCCCGACGCCTGACCCCTTTTCCCCTACACTCCCATCGCTCACGGACTTCTCGTCGATGGGGCCCTCGTAGTGGTATCCGGTTCCGATGCCGAGGTTTGATGGTGGTGAGACCTTGCAGATGAGCCAGAAGGCTGCGAATGAAACGGAGAGGCCTGTATGCAGTAGCGGAATAGGCGACGCGTCAGTGTAAAGTGTCGGAATACGGGCAGAAGCGGTCAAAAAGGAGTGACACGAGCAACGTTGTGAAGGATGTAGGATAGACGAATTGAACGAAAAATGACTAAGATGAAGAAGGACCGAATCAAATTTACGCACCGACAAAGAACGCGATGTTATATATCTTGACCCAAGAGTTATACGCCGTCGCGTCTTGGACGCTCATGATGAACCCGGGCATGGTGGGGAAGACACCGATGACCCACGCGAGTAGTGCACGCCAGTGGAAGCCATGCCAGTACCTGTCTCATCAGAAGGATATCGGCACAACGATATGGGGGAGTATCGCGTAACAACAAATTCGGAGGGAGTACCACACATGGTACGCCACACAAGAAAAGAAACACGAGGACGAAGAATGTTAGAATGCCATTGGTCACGGTAGGTGGAAGTCATGGACTGACCAGTAGATGGAGGTCTCATCGCCAATGTAACAGTCTTCGAGCTTGATGATGCATCTCCTCACCAAGAGATAGTCGGCGAGCATCACACCCGTGTAAGGTGCCACTGGACGTTCGATATACCAATAGTGTGCGAGTTAGTATCAAAAACAGAGGAAACGACGAGCTAGGGCCAGAAAACGACGTACAAAAGATACCGAACCCGCTCAAGACAGTCAAGAATGTTGCAGCGTTGGAGAGATATTGCCACGGATTCGAGACCAGACCGAGGAAGGCGAGGAGATAGGCGCCACGACGGATGTTCATGTATTTTCTGATGTTAGTGATATTAGCACGGTAAACAAGGTGGGAGATGTCGCTCCGTTGGCATTGAAAAGAAAGGCGAGGATACGTACGGGTAAAGACCGCTAAAGAACCCGATCGTGTTAGAATCTGGTGCGAACGGATATATAAAGCGAGAAGGTTACGCACGCCATGTCCATCCCAGCACTGACACTGTTCAAAACAATACTGATCCCGAGCTGAGCGCAGACGCATCCGAGGCCTGCGAAGAAGCTGGAAAACGAAAATATCAACTTCGGCCTTACATAGTGAGTGTAAGGAAAACGGTAACGTACACTGCACAACGAGCTACAAATATCAAGCGTAGACAGATGAAGGGAAGTGATGAAGTTGAGCATACCCTCTGCATAGAAGAAGAAATGCAATTATTTACCTCTCGGAGAGTCGTTACTGTTAATGACGACAACGATCAGCATCATCTGCGTAAAAGCGAGCGCTGTGGACAAAGAATATACGCACTAGAAATCCATGATCTCCCCCAACAGCTCGAACGGCTCCCAAATCGTGCTTCCTAGGATCTGTTGTCCGCACGAGGTGACAATAGTTCCTACGGTTCCGGTGACGATGATGGTGAAAGGGCTATTGATGAGCTCGTTAGCGATTTGATGGAACGATGATAGTCCAAGGGGGGTTAGCTTACGCAGCGGCCATCTGGGACAAAGTCGGTGCGTCTGTACATCACACAATACAAAGTTAGAATACGAGTCAGTCTATGACCTTGACCCACACATACAAAGGGAAGTTGTTCAGAGAAAAAAAATGAAGTACGTACAAGGTCGATCGGCATATCGTGTCCAGTCAGATTGGCCAAGTGTTCCGCCGCCCCTACAACATGTATAAACGTTAGTTATTGTTTCCGAGTGAAAGGTGCCGAATGACGAAAAGAGGGGGGAGGGAGGCATAGGACAGAGATGACATAAATGATAGAGAATAGACGTACCATGAACCGAGGATAGACGTGATACCGAACATCATTGACCTTGAATATCCGAAGTCAACTTCGCCGAAGCACTCTCAAACTCAAAGAAAACGTACCAGCCAATACTCCCATGAGCCGGGTTGCCTGCCTCTTTAAACAACGGGCCAGGTCCTCCGGCGTTGGAGACGCCCCACGCGAGGAGACCGATGAGCCTGCGCAACGATCAGCGAGAGAATGAAGAAAGTGATGAAAGCGAACGAAGGTCAACTCACGTTCCACCGAACAAAACGCTCGAGACGATGAACGGTTTCTGAAGCCTCTCGGGTGGGATCTTCATGATCGCGATGAAGAAGATGTAGTAGATTCTGTTATTACGCCAAGGCAGATGCGCGGTCAGACTACACGTCTTAGGTATAGGATAGCGGAAAAAGGAGAGGCGCACATCATGCCAATCAAATCTTTCGTGTAAAGCACACCGCCGGCTAGAGTTTGTTCCCTATAACATGTATCACCATGAGCGTCACGGTCAAGGCATATATTTAGGGAAGTACGGGGTGGGATTTTCGCAGAGGGGAGATGAAGAAACGCGTACATGTGTGCAAACTTCGGAATGATAGCCCCGATCGTGACCTATCCAAGTCAGATAATCAGCACTCGCGTGACCAACAGCACCCTCCTCGGCATCCCACAATTATCGAGGGGAAGAATAGAGTGGCGAAGATGGCAACGATCCACGTACCCGCATGGCTGAAAGAAATACGTGTGTATGTATGAGCGGGAGTGAAAACGATGAATAGACGAGGTCGTGAAGATGTGCACGCACCTTGACCACCCCAATATGCTTGCAAACCGTCCCAGCTACGCAAGTCAAAGTATTTCTTAGTTCGCTCGTACGACGTGAACAAGAACATGACAGGGCCTTACAAGATTGTCCTGCAAAACATGCGCACACACTAAGTTAGTACAAGAGGAATGATGAAGAAGTGAAGAGGAAGAGACGTACGTGAACGTCCGGATGATGACGGGGAAGTATGCGCCCCTGCAAGAAATAATAAAGATATAATTAGCATCGCAGGGACATGAACGCTCAAATGCACATAACTCGAAGAGTGATATATCGCGGACAAGTGGTCCATCGGGAATTGGTCGATCGGCGGGAAGTCGGAAGATGAAGAATAATGATTGCAAGGGGATAATGGAAAAGAAAACGTACCTCATTCCCCATGTGAATCGCGAGGAGACGGTGAAACCGATGTGGTGCCTACAAACACACGAAATGGAGTCAGCGATTCCCCGATCCTATCCACGTCATCTACACCAGCTCTTTTGCTTGCATTCCATCTGCTGCCAACTTTCTCGACTAATTTGAACCTCTCGCCGACCCAGACGTTTCCAAACCACAACACAGTTCTCCAACTACCAAGTTTAAAAGACTCACCTCTCGCCCATCCATCCACACGCCACACTCAGAAAACCAGTTGCCACAGCTCCAATGACCAACGCCCCAATGGCTTGTCCTGCCGTCAGTCCATACGCAAGCAGCGTGGAACCCGTAGTGTAGGCTGAGATACACATGCCGGAGATACACCAGTAGATGAAGAAGGACCAAATCTTGTAGGTCCGACGTTCAGCGGGCATGGGGATCAAGTCGCGGTTCGTCCAGTTCTATTCGGGGGAAAGGTAAAGATAGAGCAGAGTACGCAGCAATATGGAATGAATTGGGAACCATTCGTGAGTATACCGTGCAGGAAATGAGGATGAAGGTCAGGACTTGAAGAGAGACAAAGAGAACATACGTCATTCTTGTAGTCCGCATCCTTGTCAATGGGGACCTCGATCCGCTTGAGCAACCTCTGAAACGCCGTGGGATGAGACTCCATGGTTCGTCAACGATCCCAAAGTGCGGGTCTATTGAGTAGAGTGTTCAGCTCCAAGACCATAAAGAGAAGAACGGACGTCTGCGTACAAGTCGTGAGAAGTAGAATCGGCAGGGAGAGAAGATTAAACGATCCAGGGGAGTCCTCGGCCGCCTGCACGAGATATCTGCCTTATGATAAGTCGAGCGCTTCGACTGAGCATACCGTGCGGGAAGCCTCCTGCCTGCAACAGGAACGATAACGACTCCGTTCAACGCAGACAAGGCTGGACTCGAATTTGAACGAGATAGCATTCAGACATCCTCTCAATCGACGAACGGCCAGCGGCGTACGTTTGCTTGTAATATATATGGCATAGGAGAATACTGGGCGTGGAGAGATAACTGTGAAATACCAGAAAATGCCGTCGCCGTTGGAAGGAACGATAAACCTCGAGCGATTATTTCCAACCTCAATCATGACGTGGCGGAAGCAAATCATGTTCCAAATTAGGATTCCAGCGCAATCCATCGCCCAAAACGGCCAAAATCAACCCGGACGGGGCTCTTCGGAATCCCCGCCGTGCTCCCTTGCCTGTGGGCGGTGGCGTACGTTTCTTTCCTTCTCCCCTATCCCGCGTCTTGCGTGGTCATAAGCTGTCTCGCTTTGGACGGCGAAATCGACAGTGATAATCGAGAAAAGCCATGGTACGAATACAAACAGCGGTCTGGACAAGCTCTGATGTGGCCATAGGACGGAGTAGATCGAGAATGCTCACGATCCTGTGGTTGAAAAGCGGCAAAGGCTTCGATCTTCGGTAGAGCTCTCTGACTATCTTATCTGACCTCGCTAGCATATGACACCGACGTTTGCTACGCTGCGTAGTCGTAGCAGAGTCCAGATGCTCATGCCTGCTCATGCCGAGAAGCGGGGAAGTTTTGAACAGGAGGAAGAGTGGCGGACGGGGAAGGGGGAAGGGGCAGATAAAGACAGGAACACTCGGGGAACTAGCACAATCTCAATCGACTCCACTCCGAGAAAGCTTCGATCTCTGCGAGTTTCCCAGATAACCACGATCCTTCTCTTTCCCCCTATCTACCTTTGCTCACAGGCTCACTACCATCTCATCCTTGGGTTGAATCCATACAGTGTTTGCATTGTTATACTATGCCTGGTACTTTGAAGCAAGAAGTTGATATCTCGTCGCTCCCGACCATCGACTTTGCGAATTTCGGGGACGGGACAGGCCCCGTACGTCGACTCTTTGTCTCTACCGTCCTTGTCCCATCGTTTCTGTGCTTGATCTGACCTTTCTTTGCTCCTGTATTAAACGCTCTGTTAGGAGGCCCGCGCTATCTCCGAAAAGTTCTTCACTGCCTGTCGCGATGTCGGGTTCGCATATCTGATCAACACTGGTATTCCGAAGGAGCAAGTCGATGGGATGTTCGACTGGGTACGTCTCTTTCTCGATATCTTGAAGCCTCCCGTTCCGTCTGCTCTCTACGAATGCACTCCCTTCGGCTCTATATCTCCACACATTTACGTAGTCTCTGCTTTGGACCTGTGCATTGACCCCAACCTCTATGTATGGATAGTCCGCGAAGTTCTTCGCCCTTCCACACGACGTGAAGATGCTCGCACCACACCCACCGGAAGGATCGAAGCACCGTGGATACAGTGGCGTAAGCACCCAGAACCTTTCTATAACATCATTAAACGTATGTTAATAATGGTGCAAATCTACGTCTTCTTCATTTAGATCGGGAAGGAGCAGGTCTCACAAATGGTACACTCCTCCTTGTATTCTCCTCTCTCCAAATCGTCCTCATTCCTGATGCCTTCCACGAACCTTCCCAAAATCATAGGTTTTCGACCCCGAGGCCATCGCCTCGATCCGAAAGGGTCCCTCCCCCGACTTCAAAGAATCCTTCGACATGGGTAACGACGCCGATACCTCACGCCTGTCGAACGTGTGGCTGCCGGAGGACAAGTTGCCTGGGTTCAAGGAGTACGCGGTCGGGTTCTTTGAGTGCTGTAGGCAGTTTCAGGTCGAGAAGTACAGTCGATTTCATCCTCCCTCCCCCTTTCCAAGCTATTCCAACCCTTTCTTCAACTTTGATACCATGTTTGCGTCGTGTAGCTGACCGACGACATTTAATTACTATAGGTTGATGCCTGCTCTCGCAATGGGCCTCTCCCTCCCGTCTGACTTCTTCTCCGCCTTCCATGAGACAGCGGATAATCAGCTGCGACTTCTACACTATCCCGAGGCGGAAAGGCAAGAGTTCGTCAAAGGGGAGAAGGGTCGTATCGGCGCGCACACCGTAAGCCTTCCCATCCCCATACATATTCCACGGCATTCGCTGATACGATGTCTCTCTGGTCGATTGTGTGGCGTGTGGCGTCGTGTGGCGTGGGATTCTTCTTTCCTGTGTCGAACGAATTCGTGAACAGGATTTCGGTACCTGCACACTCCTCTTCCAAGACTCAGTCGGCGGCCTCGAAGTCGAATCGCCATCGAAGCCGGGCGTATTTCTCCCTGGACCACCGGTCGAGGGCGCTATCGTGTTCAACATCGGTGACTTCCTGATGCGGTGGAGTAACGGTACGTCTCTACTCACCTGTCCTCGCAATCTCTCTCCGAAGATGGCCAATAAGAGATGTGTCCTTAACCTCGGTTGGTGGATGCTCAGATACGCTCAAGTCGACGCTTCATCGTGTGCGTGCGCCACCACTTAAAGATGGAGAGGCGGAGAATGGAAAGACAAAAGAGAGGTTCTCTATTCCTTATGTGCGTATTTATATGTTCACTGTCATACCTACCTTCTTTCGTCGCTTGAACTCCATTGCCTCCGATCTACTTATCTTCGCTTCCTGATTCTCTCTGCCATTTCTCGATCATTCTGCTTTCACCTATCTACGCTAATGCCTTGCATTATTCTTCTTCCACCAACAGTTCATGACCGCCGACCGCGAGAAGACTATCGATTGTCTGCCGACGTGCTGGAACGAGACGGACAGGCCGAGGAAATATGAGCCGATCAATGCTGGGCAGTATATCGATATGCGGTTGAATGCGACTTATTAGGTGTAGGATAAAGCATCGTTAGGCGCGACGGCTCGGTGGGGAGATGTATGATACGAGGAGGGGAAAGAGGGGGTGGAACATCGCATCGATAGACTATACTGTCATGTTTTCCTTCCCCTTTTGAGCATTTTTAGGAGAATAAATAACCTGTTCTTTGATGGTCTTCATGCGTATTCAGTAATGACACAATGGTGCACTTGAAGGGTCGAAAGGGCCCTTGTTTCTGGTCTCACCCAGCAGTAGCAGTATGCCGCGTTGAACGTTCTCTACACTTGACGAGTGGGTAGGTTTTTTGTAGATAGCTATGGACTACATATAACGAAAATAGATCCCGGTAGAGGATGAGGGAAGGCAGCGACGAAGGGCAGTATACGACGAAAGTCTGGGATGGTGAAGACAATGCTGTATGCATGAAGGCTAATAGTGTCACAATTGTGCGCATGAAAGAAATGATGGGAATCTGGAATGATGCTAGTATTCTTAGCTCAAGATGATTCCGAGATTTAGCGCTCGGCCTGATATACATCTTCGTGCGCTTGGGGTAATAGACCTTATATGCTACGAGTTTTTTGAAAAGTTTTCAATCCAGATCAGTACAAACTCAGCTCAAAACCGGGCGATTTCCAGTACAACATGCCCGGTGGCGCAAGAAATTTCTTTCTTCGTGATTGGCCGAGCGCGCTCCACGCCCGCCATTACGCTGAAGTAACTTGAAGCGACGGCGGGATAGTCAATCCAAACGAAGCCACACTTGGTTCAAGACCAATACAAGGTCAGTACAAAAAGAAGTCCAGTTTTTCACTAACATATAAGGTCTAATATGGCATTGAGACGCAAATGGGCGTTTTTTCTCAAAGGTCCAAATAAAAGCACTGCAGTAACACGAGTTTCTTTGGATCAATCCCAGGGCACTGCCGTACATACCTGTGCTGCGATACTCGACTTCTATACAGGGCTGCTTATTGCCTAGCACTGCCCTGATGTGAACGGTATCCTGTCTCATAATGACTACCTCCCATCTCCAAGGTCAGCATGCAAGTTCAGGCCGGAGCATAGTGCGGAGTACCTTAAGCTCGAGGACGTCTGAGTGGATAGTCTTAAGTTCAAGGGCCTGGACGACTTGGAGGGAAGTCTACAAACCGTCATTATATGATGCTGCGCCAAATACAAAGTGAGGGTCATCTTAGCTCACCTGGAACATATCTATTGTAATCCGAAGAGCATCCTCGCATTTGCCCAGATCAGCAAGAAGCTTCTTCCGAGACCAGAAGCGCTTCGCGCTACCGAGGAACCCAGGTGTACCAGATGACTGAATGAGAGTACTGATGACCTCCTGGAGCGCACTTCGAGGTTACACCGTTTGCTTCAGCTACTCTGGCGCGAATTGAAGCAATATATTCATAAAGAGCTTACCATTCCAGCAAGCCGAATGGTTTCTTTAGGTCATCAGGAAACTCAGCATTAGGCCCAAGGCGAGTCGCAAAGTCATCGACAATCTCTTTCAGTTGTGAGATCTGCTTCAAGAGGAACTTGCGCTTGTCATCCAAGTCACAGAGATCCTATGCCAGACGTTAATATCAGGATATATTACGGAGTATACGAAGAAGAAAGTATATGTACTTCATGCGCCTTCAAGATGTAAGCGATCAGACTGGACACCGTCTGGAGGTAGGGAATGCCTTGAGCCATATCCGGGAGCTCTTTCAGAAACAGTCCAGCGACGACGAATGCTTACATCGCGGCGCTAGCGGTTCCAGGCTGAGTATGCATCTTTTTCTTTCGAACGCTGTCGAGGACTCTGAGCGAGGAGTCGGTGGTACGAGACTTGGTGGGATCCAGTGTCTCCGCTAAAACGATGGTCGTTGTCAGCCTCTCCGCTGTCGACATGACGAAATAACACGCCCACTGACCGTTATTATTGTGCGTCTTTCCTTTCACGCTCTTGAATACGTTCCCCAGACAAATTCTGGCTGGCATTGGATAGCTCTTAGGTGTACAACGCCAGGAACACAGGGGACAGCTGTAGGGTATGATGTTGAACGTTGTCAAGAAGTGTAGTGCGCAAGGCCCAAGAATGGTGAGGGACAAGGAACAGCGTACTAGGCCTTTCCTCCATATGAGCGCGCCAGCCGAACCAGGTGTGCTGTGTCCTTGGATGCCGGAAGGAGTTAGTCAATGAAACACAGCTTGTGCAGAAGAGGATATCAACATCCCTGCAGAGTAACTTGAAAGAGCATGGCTATTTGAGCTGAAGCAGCTGACCACTCCTTCGGCTTGCCTTCAGCGCTTCAGCACTCAGTGACAATGGTGGGAAGCAATTCCGTTAATTGCAGGATTACCTATCATGGACTGAGCGACGATAGGATTCAGAGATGAGTCGCTCACGCAGCCCATGTCGGTCAACGCGCTCCTTTCACTTTCTGCCCAACAGCAGTACTCGTGGTCACTGTGGCTTATTCAAGAGAAGAAATATCAACAGCTGTGCTGCAGGTATTTATGAGCATCAACGGCCGCACGCGAAGTCACAGGGAGCAACACTCAATCAGGAGCGCACCATAATTTGACAGGATTTGTCTTTCAACCAAATCTTTTGTGTCAAATTACAACTGTACGTCTCCGAGGCTGTGTAGAAGTGTGGGTACTCAAATAATAGCTCTATGTCCAACATGAAGCGAAGAAGAACATAACGAAGAAAGAGATTAAAGATACAAACTGAAAGACGGCTAAATCGGGACACCTTTGATTTACACCATACAGGTACTGATCACGGTGTTTCTGCTCGTGGGAATGTTTGCAGTAGACATTCTGAGACTCCAGGGACTTTTTCATCATCGAGATGTTTGAAGAAATATTCTCAGTGGACCCCTACGATACGAACAGTGGCCTTGAATTTTGAGTCTAATGAAACGGCATATATGTTCACAATTGAGAAATTACATACCCGAAGCTCGTTAATCTTGGACTTTACTACTTTTGAATCTACAACTTGCATAATATGCAAAGCTGTCTGAGTACCCATGTATGTCAGTCAGTCTGCAGTCATACCCATGGCGGTGAAAGATCTAATACTGACGTTGAACAAAGTAAGAGCCATCTTCAAGTCACTATCGCACTGGTCGATCTCTGTTAGGAGTCTTGAGCGGTGCAGGAAAAGAATAATCTTTCGGCCAGCACATAATTTGAGGATTTCCAGGATCTGGTGTAGGACACTGAAATATGTGTGTCAGTAAAACTTTGCAGCGCTTTAGTAAAGTGACGATGGACTGACCATTCGAGAACTTCGAATGGTTTTTGTAAACCTTCAGAAAGAGCTGTATCCATGTGGCATCCACCGGCCAGGTCATTGAGAGCGTGTTGGACATCCTTCGCTCTTTTGATTAAGGCAGCTCGCCGATCTTTTAGGGTAATTATGTCCTAGAAGATGAGAGGCTGATGTCAGTATTCTACGTCAAACAATAGTATCGCAGCGTGAAAGGTAACAGACGTCGTTCGCCTTGACTATATATGTGATCACACCGGAAACGGACTGAATATACGGCACACTTTTGGTCATCTGGGACATCTCTGAAAGACATAGGGCAGCAAAGGTAATAGCGTCGCTGGTATGGTGTAGCGTGGTCGACAAAAGCTGGTCCAGATCTGTATCGTTGGCATCATTGGTTCACCGATAGAATCATGAATAGACATCGTTAATAAGACGCTCACTGGTCTTACGATGGGATCCAAGTCTCGTCCGTGTGTCGCCTCTCTCATTTTGTCCCGAGGATATTTTCGAGACGACTGTATCCTTGTTACTGTCATGAGCCTCCAAGGCGGTCCGAGGATAGTTACGGAACCGAAAACGGCGCAGTACCGACAATATATTGTCTGAACAGATGTGTTTGGACTTCTTGGATGCTTGCGCCTCTGGAGTCGTCTGTTCCATGTCAAAGTCAGAAAATACAACGTGCAGATGTCACGATGAAACAGGGAGCAAGGAGAAGCAAGCAAGGTGTGTAGAAAGAAAGTTTAAGAGGTGAAGCGGGTCAAGGCAAAGTGGCCATAAGGCAGTGCAAATGGCAAGAGAGACGTGTGGGCCTACAGATGTGGTGATCAAATCCCGAAGGACCAAGATTCTCAGTCATCATGATATATGGCGACGTCGCATACATGGGTATGACTGCCTTACCATCGTACAATTTGATTTTATGAGCAGCGTACAAGGAAGAAAGTGTACCAGAGATGCCTCGTTGAAGTGTGAGTGGCACGAGCCATCGGTGCGTGTGGCGACGTCCCAAAATAGACTGTCACAAGCACAAAGCGAAGTTCGGTCACTGCTTGAAGATTTTAATGTCTGGTAGTCCCAGAAGTATCTGGGTTCGAAATACGATTGAATGCGGACAGTGTTACACACAATCGCCAATCTCCTACCTTATCATATGCTCACACGAAGGTGTCATCGTCGTTATCCTTCAATGAGGCAAGTTTGGATTAAGTTATAGCTGTAAATGATGAGTAAATAGAGTCAGACCAGTGCCTGAGCACCTTTCTACAGGTAAGTCGAAACCTAGTTCATGAAATGAACTTACCCACAGCGAGAGAACCGCAGGTTGCGTCGCAAGCTATAAGCATACATCAGGATAGCAATCTCCAGTCAAATAGTAGCGTGAATTACGATGGTTGCAGAGGCACCGAAGTATATGTCCAATTGACACTGAGAATCAACCAACAGTCCTGTATGACGACATTGGCGATAGGATTCGTTAGATAATGCTTATACGGCCTCCACGTTTTGACTATGTAGGGAGGAAAGAGTCCAACTGTCAGCGTTTACCTTGAGCTCGACGGCTGATCGGGCAGAGACGGAGCATGGCAGATAAATTGTTCGCACGAGATGACATCATCAGAAAGTAATTCTCTGTTCCATTAGGGCATATTTGTAGCGGTTTAAATCGATTCCAGACGACGCCGTCCTCTTCAACCTCACCCACACCCTCGCCTCCCAATCCCACGACACCCAGCGCAAAATCTTCCACGCCTCTGCTAAGAACCCGACGAGTTCCGACGTGACGACGAGTAGCAGGAACGCAATACCGTGTTGCATCAGGTGCCGGAGGACGCGAAGGAGGATATTGAGGCGTTGAGTATCGGGACTCCCGTAATCTCTTTCTTCTAAATCTACCTCTTATCTGCACGATTAAATAGGAGCTCATTATGTAGCACTTCTTCCATGCATTGGTGAAGAGGAACACGAGTCACTTGGAGAGAGTGGCGATCATAAGGCTTCTGTGGCCCATTCAGCAGGAAGACACCGCCATTCGTTGCGTTGCTTTGGGATGGTGGCGCTTTTCAGGTAAGACTCTCCAGGATTTCAAGGAAGAGGGGTGTTATCACGACACCAGTGTCTGACATCACATAAATATCCTATGACATATGCTCACAGCGGGCGTGGCCGTGCCACAAGGGCTGTTTCATCTATTGCACTGATTCCTATCATTTGATTCAAGCCATGACGGTCCGGATCTCGCCACGTCTTTGTCAAGTAAGAATAAGTTGTCGAACGAGGCCAGCACACTATAATGCCCTATTTTGGTTTCTACGACTACGTTCATAATGGTATGTCTATCATTAGGTCTCTCTTCATATATTTATCAAAAGAGTGCGAAATACAACGATGCGCCCTTCCGTGCACATCCTTTACAATCAGCGACAGTTATAAAAATATACATCACGATCGTATACCCCTTGTTTTTGATCTAAGGGGTATCTTTGCTATACTTAGTACTCTATATATGGCTGCTGATGTTGATTTTTTTCATGACCCCATCTGTGCCCACTTAACCGCCCTACCGCCCTTTACTAGTCTCCCCTCCGAAGGACCGTATATAAGGTATGCGCCTAGAGTTATTTTCATAGTATACTGAAGAGACCCACTCAACTACAGAATCCGTCTTCAGATGCCTTCGGAAAACATGATAGTTGAAGCTATTGCAAGCCTGACGCTCGGGTATGCTTCCCTCCACTCTCGATATTTCTCATTTGTATGCTGACCCGATCTTCTACAGAATGATTGAGGACTATTTCACTGTATCGGCTCAAAGTAAGTTCTGGGAGCCTGCAGTACTGCCTCGTTCATTCGTTCGTTTTGAAGGGTCTAACGACGTTACACGTCAGCTCTATGGGTATTTGATTATATCCAGACGCTTCCGATGGAGATGCAGGTTATTTGGTGTAGACAGCTTAGTGGAGTTTCGATACTGTATCTCATCAACCGCTACATAATGATGAGTTCAATCGCCGCATACCTATTCATCGCAACACCTGGACCCTCTCGCGACAAAATGTGAGTTGATTCTGTAATCCCTTCCTCTGAAACTTTCATAATCGTTTTTACAGCTGCGATGTTTTTGCACACATTCACTATATTTGTGGGGCTACTACTGTAATTGCGACCAGCGGTGAGTTCCATGAGGTCCATCACACGGAGTTAGAGAGTAATTTTCCACAATATCACAGCACTGTTCACGATGAGGATATTCGCTCTACACTCTCGTAAAATTTGGATTATATTTATGGCGATGGTTCTCGTATCGGGGCGCGTTGCAGTGGATTACTGGGTGAATCATCTTATTCGAATTCTCTTGGTCTAGTTCTTGTACTGAAACTTATCACGTTTGTAGACCAGTAAAGAGCTTTATGGAACGCGTCAAGCACCGTTCGAGACATGGTATGTGAGGTGCAGGACTGAGAATCACAGCGATATCATCGTATTCAGGTATGCCGTGTCTTGTATATCTGACGGTGGAAAAATTAATCATACCCTAATTTCCATACCTAGATGTGAGTGGCTGACGTTGCCCTGTTTCTACGGTAGATGCTAAAAATGGATACTGTAGTGCAACTGGCAACGACAGCGTTGGCGTTGGCATTTGATCTTTTTGTCTTCGCCATGACACTCAGTAAAGCCTATTTTCACGTTCGGGAGATGCGGCGCTTTGGGAAAACTAGCATCTTAGAACTTATTCTCCGTGACGGTGCGTGTGCCCTGTCACCACAAATCCTGAATTACTCAATGAAACCGAACTTTGAAGGAGGTTTGTATTTCGGGTAAGCTTGCATGTCGTACAACTTCTACCCAATATGTTTCTGACTTGTCCAGACTGGTCTCCGTAATCTTGATTCCTGATATCACACTGCATATTGTGAGTGAGCAATCGGATTGCTAATCGAAAAACGTGTGGATCTGACACCCCTTTTCGGCCATAGTTGGCTCTTTGTGGTTATGTAAGTGTGTCTAACATCCAGATGGCTCGGAGGTCAACAAAATTTTACCCCAATAGTCAAATGAAAATTTGAGCACTATCAACAATATCTTCAGCACGTATAACGAGTAGTAAGTTGGCATCACGGTTCTCGTGATAAATACTCTGACAGCCCTCATCTTCTCCAAAGTATTCCAAATATTGTCATCAGCCGCCTAGTTTTGAATCTCAAAACGTATGATGACAAACGACTCACCAACCTGACCCATGGACCGAGTCGCGTCTCACTCCAATCAATCACTTTCGCACGTCGTAGTCAGAGCTGGTTTATGGGGAACATAGGCCAACCGTTGGACCATGAACAATGGACCTGTAACGATGAAATGGAGTCTCGTGAGGATGTTCTTGACATTATTCCAGAGAATGAAAGATGATTGGGCTCAGAAGTTCGACAACTAGAACTGGAGTAAGGCTCCCCGGCGACTTATTGTCCTGTGATGTGCTTAATTTGTACCATGGGGCATCGGCACGAGGCGTTGGCTCTGATTCAGAGCTTTTCTGTGGTAACGCTCTACATTAGTGCATATATATATAGCGATGTACATTCAACCCTTCCGCCAATCAGGGAACGAGCTCTGGCGGGGGCTCCAATGTTTTAAAGCACTACGTATATGCCATATTTTGTCTAGAGACGGAGGGAGAATGGTACATAACGTACCGAAACAAGATACCCTGAAATTGTAAAACCAAACGTCATGGAAGAGTGCTGAAAATTCTGTATATCTCTCTTGAAGTTCGCCCAGACACTTTGTGATCACTACTCACCAGTGTCCTATGCAGCGAATAGTTACTGTATGCTCTTCTCTCCACCGAGTAGCTGTACTTCAACTGCAGACGGTAGTAAAACTAGGCGGTTTGTCATTTCGTACTATGTCGAGTCTCGAGGTGATTACACTTCACCATGTTTCACTGATCCTGTATGACGACATTAAATAAAGAAAAATAAGTGTCGACACATTATTTGTTACCAGACAGAGAACAATTCTTTCAGCGTGGCCCTTGAGAACTCCTTATGTGACGATTAGCACAAGAGTAATGTGCTCGGGAAACCCCGTATCAATGATCTTCGCAGTTTATGGGCTGCTATTCTTTGCATCGATTCGATGCCTCTCCGGAGCGAAGTCTCTGGATCACCGCTCGCTTCATGACCTCTGAGCAGCTCTGCATGTCAGACCGAGTGAGTCCGATACTCTATGCTGGCTCGAGACCTGGAAGATCTTAAAACTGTCAACAATGGGGTGGTTAAGTGGAATTGAACAGGATGGACGTTTGAAAGACGAAAAGCCTACTCGGATGAGGTGGTTACTGCTGTTCCCCCGCCTATTATCCCGCTGTCTCGGTATTACCGTTCTATAATATCTTCCGTATTTTCTCTCCAAGCCATCGAGAAGAGAGGCTGAGTGGTCCGTCAACTAAAACTACTCGCCAGCGCTTGGTCCACCGATATGGTCTCTCGTACAAAGGTATCAACTCACGTTGAATAAATGACTCGATGTCTCCGCTGCTTGTCATTGTGCTGTGGGAGGATATACTGCCGACGAAACATTGTTTTTCGACTGTGTACTGCTCAAATTCGCTACAAGGACTCAGAAGCGCTACAACATTTCGACCTCCTAGGAGTCTTCCACCGCCTCCTCATCTCCGAGACCACCATCATGTGTCCTCGACATATCTCGTTCCCGCTTTCTTCCCAGAGAGACAGGAGCCGCTCGCGACATAGCTTTCCTGCAACCGCCTGTGTCACTGTGGACCGTGCCATTCGCCGCATCCTAGGACTGCGATACCCGGGTCGTCCTTTTCTTTCCGTCCACCATCTGTGCTGCCTGCCCACTGTATCGTTGCCTCATACAACTCGTCATTATTATCACTGTCGCCGAGAATTTCGTGTCGATTCACTCGGATAACAATGGGGAAGCTATTTGCATTGAAGAGACGGTCCAAGAAAGGTAATTATTGACACTCTTTCACCCAGAGTCCCAAGTGGTATTCAATGTTTTGTCATCAGAGCATACGCCCACAGCGATCACAGCGACCGAGAATGACACCATTGGCCCCGTAGTGGTTGACGGAGACCCATCGAGCGACTCCAGGGGACAAAGCTCTCGAAGCGCCGTCAATGTGAAGATTGTACTGGGTATGTTCAAGGTCGCATATTCTGCAATTCAATCGTCTAATGAAGGGAATTTGACTAGCGAAATGGCGGAAACGTGTCTCATTCTCCAAGGCGAAGACTCCGACCATGGAAGCCTTGTCCACGGCCGCGGGAGTGCTTAACGAAGTGGCAACAATGACGCAGGGCGTTCCCTATGTCCAGACGCTTTCCAATCTAATCACATATGTCGTCTCTGTCAATGACGTGCGTCCAACGAATATTATTTTTTTGATTCAAAATGATTTACTCATATATTGCAATTGCATAGGATATCGATTTGCTGAAGTTTGAACGAGGATTGCTAAGGGACAAAGTCCTACAACTGCAGAGCATGGTAGACGAGACGGAGAGGAGGCTTGGCCCCGATGTAGATCTTCCTATGGATCTTCAAGAGCCGTTCAGGATGCTCGAAAGGCAAGCTGCCCATAACAACTCACAGTTTCGTGATCAGGACGAGGGCTGACAAACGACTTCACACAGCGTACTCAAGCAGATCGTCGTCGTACTCAAGAAGTGCGTCGCTACTAACGGACCTCTGGGGAAAGCGAAACACCTGGTTTCGAGGAAAGACCTCATGAAGAAGATTGAGCGCTGTGACGCGGAAACCAACGCTGCTTTGGCATGCTTCAATGTACGTTTATCCATGTACTTACTAGCAATTGTGTTTATAATCGATGCTAACGGATGTGACGTTCCACAGACCAAGCTGCAAGTCATCCAATCCCTCGATATCAAGGGTGTACAGGTATATTTGTTTTATTATTTATCCAGCCTATAATTCTGACTTCTCATTACCATGCATAATTAGACGGACGTTGGCACAGTATCCGCCAAAATCGATAGTCTAACGGTGACTCTGGAGGCAGCCGTCACTGTGGTCGAGATGCGCTTGCGGAAAGACGCAAAGGGTAAGTACAGGCTGTGTCCTCGGTTTCTACAGGTTTAGATGCAAGTCAGATAACTCACGTACTTGCATGCTTCATTTATAGCAGGCAGTGCAGCGATCACATATGTGGTTGCTGTACAGTTTTTTTTTTAAAAACACCCTGCGCTCGATGTTTGATGCATTGATGCCTGCACACACTGCATTGCCACGAACTTCATCACGCCCATGCCGAGTAGATCACTAGTCTAGCCCAAATGATTCCAGGTGATCCCCCTGAATTGGAGTTGTTCATGTATCGTAATGAGCGTTAAATTGTTGTATATAAAGAGATCGACCGCATGTTGAGCTCGGGCAGCCGGGCTCCTCGATTGACCTCAGCCGGTTAAGTGAGGCGGACGTGGTGGACATGGACCTGCAAGGTTGGTTGATCCGTACGTGTAGTAAAAATGTGTAGTCTCAATCGGTGTTGTGCTCGGGTGTATCTTGATTTCGAGTTTTAGGATCATCATAGACAACCTGTAATTTTCAATTACATATCTGGACATTTTGCGTTGTGGCCCTCTGAGTCTGTGGCGAGAGAAAGTATGAAGAGGCTGACTAAGCTCTCGGGAAGCTCCGTCCGCCTGCTGACCCCGCTCGAGCCGTCGTGTTCGTCGTTGGCCTCGCCGACGCCGACGCATTCGCCGGACAGCTGTCGACGATGCGATGGGAATGCGAAAGCGATAGCCCTCAGTCGGCATTTTACATCCATCCGATTCGTCTTTATCTATGTCGATCTCTATACTTTATCTATTCCCGCGACTCTGATTCTGAGAAGGCACGCCATCACTGGCACTCGCTCGACTTGCTTTCGAACATCTACGCTCCCTCAATACTCTCGAACTCACGTCGAAGAAGATGTCTCCAGTGCTCAGACTAGGCGTCGACGTCGGCGGGACGAATACGTACGTTCGTCACCCTTTCTCTCGCATCCATCCCCACTCAAACGCCCCTATCTCATCCTCATCCTCCGTCCATCCAGCGACGCCGTCCTCCTCAACCTCACCCACACCCTCGACTCCCACTCCCACGACATCCAACACAAAACCGTCCTCGCCTCTGCTAAGAGCCCTACCACTCCCGATGTGACGACGGGGATCAGGAATGCCATCCAGTCTGTGTTGCACCAGGTGCCGGGAGACGCGAAGAAGGATATTGAGGCGTTGAGTATCGGGACTACCGTAAGTCTCCCCCTTGTCTGTACGAACAAATAGGACTCATTAGATGCATATAGCACTTCGTCAATGCGTTGGTGGAGAGGAACGCGAGTCGATTGGACAGAGTGGCGGTCATACGGCTCTGTGGCCCATTCAGCAGGAAGACCCCGCCGTTCGTCGGGTTTCCTTGGGAGCTTAGACATAGTACGTCCATATATCCCTTCTCGCTCCACCCTATTGTAATTGAAAATGGTGGTGCACAGTATTGGAAGGACCGCATTTCTTCGTGAATGGAGGGCTACAGATCGATGGGAGCGAGATCGCACAAGTGGACGAGAAGGAGATCGAAGCAGCCGCAGAGGAAATCAAGAAACAAGTCCGTCTCCGTCTCCTTCTCCCATCCCAATCCCCTCTCATCCTCTGACATACGCTTCAGGGCATAAACGCAATCGCAATCGTCTCCGTCTACTCCCCCATCGACTTCACCTTCTCCCACGAACCCCGTGTTTCTCGCCTCCTCCACAAGCTCCTCTCCCCACACATCCCCAACCTCGGCATCGTCTGCTCCCGCGACATCTCCAACCTCGGACTTCTGGAGCGCGAGAATGCTACGATCATGAACGCCGCGCTCCTGAGGTACGCCAAGCTCACGACGAAGAGCTTCGAGCAAGCCGCGAAAGAGCTGGGATTGGGCGGACGCCCGGTGTTCGTGACGAGTAATGATGGGACGTTGTTGAGTTGTGAGGAGGCGGGGAGGGTGCCGATTCGGACTTTGTGAGTTTCTTTCGTCTGTGTGGTTGTGAGTGAAGATATATAGGGGCTGATGGGTATCTATGTTAGCTCGTCGGGCCCTACGAACTCGATGCGTGGCGCGGCGTTCCTCGCTTCCTTGGAGGCGGGGAATAAACCGGGCGTGAAGGGCGAGGCGGCGTTGGTCGTCGATATCGGGGGGACTACCGTCAGTTTTTCCCTCTTCTTCCTTCTCTCGTGGTGTGGCGGGAGCTCACCGAGATGTGTTCGTTCGTGTGGCGCGTATTTTTAGACCGAAGTCGGGATGCTATTGTACGTTCCTTTCCGCCCTTCGTCTCACTGCGCAATTCGTTCCAAAATAATCTGACCTCTGTTGTATGTATCCGTGTTTGTATGCGTTCATCTACAGACCGAGCGGTTTTCCCCGTCAAGCAGCAGCACATCACGAACTCTGTGGCGTCCGTCTGAATTTCTCTATGCCGCACGTAACGAGGTCAGTCCGTTCGTCCACTCGTACTGTCTTCCTGATTTACATCGCACTCACGCAACGCAACTCTCTTTCCACGTCGTTCCACTCCCGCCCTCTTCCCTCCCATCGCCCCCCCCCCCCCTCCCCACTTCCCGCTTTTCACTCTTCCTCACCCAAACCCAAAACCACAGCATCGGCCTCGGCGGTGGCTCCCTCGTCCGTCAAGACTCCACCACGGGGCGCGTCACCATCGGGCCCGACTCGGTCGGATATCGGATAACGGACGAGGCGCTCGTGTTTGGCGGGAAGACGATGACGGCGACGGATGTGGTGGTTGCGGGGGGGTTGGAAGGGGTCGGCGATAAATCTAAGGTTGCTCACTTATTGCCCCACGGTTCATCATCCGGGGGCGAGGGAGCGTCGAAGAAGGCTGAGGCTGAGGGATTAGTCGAGAAAGCGCAGGAGAGGATCCGGATGATGCTCGAGAACACGTTGGACGCGATGAAGACGTCCCAGGCGGACCTGCCGGTTTATCTCGTTGGGGGCGGGTCCATATTGATAAAAGAGGGGGTGAGGATGAGGGGGGTTAGTAGGGTTTGTCGGTTTGGGTGGTTTGATGTCGCGAAGTCAGTTTTTTCTTTCCCTTCTTATTTTCTTCGAGGAAGGAGAGGGAAGGAGAACGTGGGTGCTGATTTATCGTTTTTTTTGGGCGGGATGTGACGTAGTGCGGTTGGTGCGGCTATTGCGCAGGTGTGTATCCTTTTTTGTGTCTTCGCCGCATTCTTTACTCTCCCTCTTCCTCGTCCTCCTTATTTTCTTCTCCCATTCCCATCTCTCATTCTCCCATTCTCACTATTTCTCTCCTTCACCCACAGATCTCAGGAACAATAGACACCATCGCCGACATCTCCACCAAGCCGATGGCCGAAGTGCGTGCGTCGATCGAGAAACAAGCGATCGAGAAAGCGATTGAAGCGGGTGCGGATGCTGAGAAGGTATGTCTCT
Organism: Stereum hirsutum FP-91666 SS1; assembly: GCF_000264905.1. NCBI lineage: Eukaryota > Fungi > Basidiomycota > Agaricomycetes > Russulales > Stereaceae > Stereum > Stereum hirsutum. The sequence goes on along the minus strand of NW_006763142.1, from coordinate 1,634,395 downwards.
CGTTTTAGTTCTGGGCGTTCGATTTATTGTGATTGTGTTGGATTGTGTTTTCACGAATCTCTTTCGTCCCGTGCGGCCTTATCAACACGTCTGGCTCCACTGCTAACCTTCGCTTCCTCAATTCTCGACCCATCCCATATGTCACACTTCCTCTTCTTCTTCTTCTTCTTCCTTCCGCATCGTCGTCGTTGAACTCACCTTGCTGTCTTTCATCCCACTCTAGGTCAAGATCATAGAGAGCGAGGCGATCCCGGTCGCGTATACCGCCGGCCGCTGCAGGTTCTACGTCAAAGCCGCGGGCGAATGGAGCGGCGTGCCCAAGAGCTCCGATACCGATGCCACTTCCACCACCACTCCGGCGAGCAAAGTGAAGGAGGTGAAGGAGGAAGTGAAAGAGGCGGTGGAGACGTTCGGGGAGAAAGTGAAAGAGGTGTTCTATCACAAGGCTGCGAACAAGGAATCGAAGGGCGTGAAGAAGGAGGAGGTCGACGACGACCTCGAAACAGCGCAGGCGATTTTGGACTACAAACCGCGCATCACCGCTTCCACTGCGAACCCGAAGAAACTGGAATGGAACATCTCAGCGACGGACCTGGCCTGGATCGCGGAGGGGTGCTACGTCCTCGGGTGTGGAGGCGGCGGCTCGCCGCATCATGTGTTTTTGCAGTTGAGGGAGGCGGTGAGGGCGGGGGAGGGCATTAGGGTCGTTGATCTGGGGTATTTCGACGACGAATCCAGCGAGGTAAAAGGCGGGGAAGGAGGACTGGTGGGGTGGGGTGGAGGGATGGGAAGTCCGGAGGTTTCGTCAGAGAGGTTACTTGGGGAGGAGTATGGACAGGCGATGGAGGAGTTGTTGGAGTTTATGCGGGTGCGTTTGAGTGTTTTTTTTTTCTTTGTCTTCTCTCTCTCTTTTGGAATCGGTGCACGCTGCTGATGTGTTGGTTTGTATCTATATAGATCGATAAGCAGAGGTTGAAGGCGTTGGTGGCCCTCGAGATCGGAGGCGCGAACGGGATGATCAACGTCAGTCTTCACCTACTTTTTGCTCAATCCGTGCCGCTCACTCAATTATAACTTGATCCTCCACTTTTTTTGGTATGCAGATGACGCTCTCTTCCAGCGGATGTATGAACGTTCCTATCCTCGATGGTGATTTCATGGTGAGTTTCGTCCTCTTTCACCTCGCCCTTCGCTTGTCCAGTCCGTATGTACTTACGCTACTCTGCATCTGCATAATCTAGGGCCGCGCATACCCAACCGGCTGGCAAGTTACGCCGAACGTGTATGATCCCAGCGAACGTTCGCTCAACATCCTTCCTGCTGCTATTGCGAGTGGAGACGGGAATTACATGGTAGGAATCGCATACATCAGAGCGCAATATGTGCAACGTCGCTGATCTGAGGGTGAAATTGGCTGTGCGTAGGTGATGACGAAGGCGAAGAAGAGCATGGACGTTGATTCGGCGTTGAGGGCTGCTTGTTGCGAGATGGGGTATGTTCATACCTATACCTCAACCTTCATCTCATTCGATTACTGTATTGCTGACTGTGGTGTTTTGGATATGTATAGAACGCACGTCGGATTCGCGAACAAACCTCTACCCGTCGCAGGATCTCTCCTTCGTACCTCCATGATCCGGAACACAGTTTCTCTGTCGTGGAGATTGGGAAGGGCGCTCGCTTTGGCGTCCAAAGGTTCGTTTACATTTCACTCTGACTTTTGGTGTAGTATGAGGAGGTCTGGTTGTTGACATGGTTGGATTGTTCGTCGAAAGGTGGGAATATTGGAAATGTGGGTAAAGTGCTGGTCGATGCGTTGGGAGGCGAGAAGACCGGAAGGATATTATTTGGTGGAAAGATCGTCGATGTTACGAGGAGGTACGTCCCTCCCTCCCCTCCCTCATTCTCGTCCTCAATCAATTCAATGCTGACCCTGAGTGATGGTGGCGCAGAGTCTACAAGGGCCACACGATCGGCGAAGTCCACATCGCTGCACTGGCGGTGGACGACGAAGATGTGGAGGATGGAGCGGAGGGAGCAGTGCAGAGGTTCGAGGGGACGATGGTGATTCCGTTCAAGAATGAGAATTTGTATGCGGAGGTGGATAAGGGGGATGGGAGCGGTAAGAAGGTGCGTGGTCTTTCTCTGTTTCTTTCCACTTTTCCACCGCCACATCTCCTACTATACTCTCCTCGCCGTCATCCATTCTTCCGAGTCCCGTCATATTAGCTCGTTGTTCTTCGCTCTTTTATCTTGATGTCGCTCGGAACTGACCTTCACCACCCCGTACAGATCGTAGCCACTGTACCCGACCTCATAGCCGTCCTAGACGCCCAATCAGGCTGTGCGCTCGGAACGCCAGACTATAAATATGGACTGAGGGTGCTCGTGCTCGGCATCACGGCCGCGCCGCAGTGGACAAGTACGGAGAGGGGGTTAAGGTTGGGCGATTTGAGGGCGTTTGGGTACGTGTTGTTCCAATCTCATCCTTTCCCCTTTTCGTGTCGCTGTGCCGTCTCGCGTGTGGCAGGTGTTCGGACGGTTGCTGATTGTTTGTTTTGTGCGGTGGGACGTGTAGGTTCGAGGGGATACCGTATGTGCCGCTGGGAGAGTACGTCCAGCCGAAGAGTGTGATCGAGGAGTATGGCGCTACGGCGTGTCAATGAGGCGTGAGGCGTGGATTCACGCCATCGTCTACTGCGGGATAGGTATATAGAGAAGATATAGGATCCTTTCGTTCTTATTGTTATGCCGAGATTGTCGTCGCTATCAGCGAATTTCTCTTCGATAAGGGGACTAGAACACAACACCGTCATACTCTCAATTAAGACTCTCGATACCTCCTCTTTGAGGCCGGTGAGGAATACGGACTCTTACGACAGGAGCACGTCGGCATAATATGGTCTTTCGACTCTTGACTGCTCAAGTCCGTTTGAGGTAGTTATTAAAGCCTCGAGGTCTGGGTGCTGTCCGAGCCTTCAATTTCCGCAGAGCCTTACACTGCCTTTTCCATAATTGACATGCATTGTTCCCGCCTGCTTCCCAGAGACACAGGAGCTCGAGACATAGCTTTCACCAGGCTATAGCAGTTGCGACATCCTGGTACGTGGATACTCGGGGCATCCCTTTCCTTCCGTCCACCATCAGTTCTGTCTGTCAACTGTGTCAAGTCGCCTCACACATCCCGTTATCACTTTCGTCGTCGAGAATACCAGTCTCTTCTCTCAGAAAGTACAATGGGAAAATTATTTGGACTGAGGAGACGGGCCAATAAAGGCAAGTGTTGTCAGTCATTCGGTCGTACTCCTGAGTGGTATTAATTTTTTCGTTGTCAGAGCACACACCCGCAACACCCTTAGCGGTAGAGAGCGACATTGTTGACTCCGCCTCAGTTGTTGACGAAAGCGCATCGGGCGTCAACGCGAATATCGCACTGGGTATGTTCTAGGTCGCATATTGTGCAATTTATTTGCCTAATGAATGGGACCTGAGTAGCGAAATCGCGGAAGCGTGTGTCATTCTCCAAGGAGAAGGCACCGACGAGGGGAGCGTTGTGCATAGTCGCAAGAGTGTTAAACGAAGCAACGACGATGATGCAAAGCGTGCCCGGCATCCAAACTCTTCCCTTTCTGATCACATATATAGTCTCCATCAGTGGGAAACATATCTCGTTCTCTGCGGCGGAGGCTCCGACGATGATAGCGTTGGACCTTGTCGGGGGAGTGGTGAACGAAGCAGCGACTATGACGCGGGGCGCGCCATATATCCAGACACTTTCCTGTCTGATCACATATATTGTCTCTATCGATGACGTACGTACAAAAAAATTTGGTCTTTTGAAGAGTCCATAATGAGGTGCTGACATGTTTCGTATGCGTAGGCTATCGATTTGCTGAGGTCTGAACGGGGACTGCTGAGATGGAAATTGCTACAACTGCAGAGCATGGTAGACGAAACGGAGAGGAGACTTGGTTTGAACGACGATCTTCCCATGGATCTTCAAGAGCCGTTCTGCCTGCTTGAAGTGTAAGTTTTCCCGACTGCTTCTATTTCTTTAACGGATTCGTGCCCAGAACGAGAACCGACGAAAGACGTCACTCGGCGTACTCAAGAGGGTCGCCGTCATTCTCCACAAGTGCGCTGCTGCTAACGGACCTCTGGAGAGACACCTGGTCTCCAGGAAAGACTTCATCCAGAAGATTGAGCGCTGTGACGAGGAACTCAAGGCTGTCTTGGCATCTTTCAATGTACGTGTGCCCTCAATGTGATTCATACTACGTAGCGAAATATGTACTTATAACCTCGATAGAACACATTAACGATAGTCCAATCTCTAGATATCAATGTATCTATCTCTCGGATGTCTAAATGCAACATCGAAGGTATTTACTGGAGTTTATCATTACGAGAGTGTGGAATCTCTCATCCCGGGTATTTTAAGTGAATGCATCCCCGTCACATAGCTCTGGTCCTACATCTACAGGTCTGAGCTCGACGAGCACAGCGGCCGACAGCGAATCCGTTTTCAAAGGCAATCTTGCCTCCGATGTACCTGTCACCAGCGGAAGCACTAGGCCTGCTGCCCAGATAAAAATGGCACTGGGTGCGCATAATTCCTTCCTTCTTGCACGGGTGCTAAGCGGTCTGACGAACGGACCAACTTCACATAGCAAAATGGCGTGCTCGTGTCCAATCTTCTGCATCGCCTGCATCGACCGCAGAGGATCTGTCTATAGCCGCAGGGGTCCTCAATGAGGTGGCTACGATGACGAAGAACGTTTCGTACATTCAGACTGTTTCGGATCTGATCACCCGCATAGTCCAAGTCAACGATGTACGTGCTCCTAGGTCATTAGGAACCACTGAATTCGAGACATTGATTAAGGATGTTTTCAGGCTATCGACCTGTTGAAGTCGAAGAGGCAGCCGTTGCGGGGGAAAGTCCTTCAACTGCAGGAGATCATACAGGACGTGGAGGAGCGCCTTGGCCCCGATGTGGATCTTCAGATGGACATGCAGAAGAGATTCCGAATGCTCGAGAGGTGTGGTACTTTATTAAAGACCGGGACATAGCATAAAATGCTGATCACTCGAGCTGGTCAGTGCATTGAATGAGGTCGTCCTCGTCCCCAAGAAGTGCTTTGCTACCAAAAAGGCAAGGCTCTTGTTGGCGAGGAAAGATATCCTCAGGAATATCGAGCATTGTGACGAGGAATTCACGGCTGCCTTGGCATCCTTCAATGTACGTGTGTTCTCAATGTGATTCGTATTACGTAGCGCAATATGTACTTATAACTTCGACAGACCGCAGTACAGATAGTCCAATCTTTGGATATCAAAGTATCTCCAGGTCTCGGAAGTAATTCCTGGACGTCTAAACGAAATATCGAAGGTATTTACTAGAGTTTATCAATATGAGAGTCTGGAATCTCTGAGGCTAGTATTTCAAGTGAATACATCTCCATCACATAGCTCTGGATCTACAGATTTTAGCTCGACGAGCACAGCGGCCGACAGCGAGTCCGTTTCCAAAGGCAGTCTTGCCTCCGATGTACCTGTCACCAGCGGAAGCACTAGGCCTGTTGTTCAGATGAAAATGGCACTGGGTGCGCATAATTCCTTCCTTCTTGCACGGGTGCAAAGCGGTCTGACGAACGGACCGACTTCACATAGCAGAACGGCGTGCTCGTGTCCAATCTTCTGCATCGCGTGCATCGACCGCAGAGGCTCTGTCCATAGCCGCCGGGGTCCTCAATGGATTATGAGGTGGCTAATATGACAAAGAACGTTCCGTACATTCAGACCGTCTCGAATCTGATCACCCACATAGTCCAAGTCAACGACGTACGTGCTCCTATGCCATTAGGCACCACTGAATTCGAGATATTGATTAAGGATGTGTTCAGGATATCGACCTGTTGAAGTCGAAGAGGGAGCTATTGCGGGGGAAAGTTCTCCAGCTGCGAGAGATCATACAGGACGTGGAGGAGCGCATTGGCCCTGACGTAGATCTTCCGATGGACATCAGTCGTTCCTTCGAGTCTGGCAACAATATTGCTAATCCTAGTATCGTTGGCAAGTTCTCGTGGCACGCGGGTTGAATGAACGGTTGCACTGTCACATTCATCCTACACCATCTATCTCTCATCTCTCAATCCAATGCTTAAATCCGAACATATGGGGACCAATCACTGACGAGTTTCGGCAAGAAAGATGATTGGATGTCGTGTCTCGGCGGTTGCATATGAGGACAAGGGGTTTTCCTAGTCCTGACACCGGCTTTCAGATACTTAATATGCACAGTGCAAGACGAGTTTCACGGACAGAATCGCTCCGATGTACCCCATCTCGTGCACCAACAGTCCCACCACCACGCGAATCGACCTCCTCTTTCCTACACAAAGCTTCCAATCTTGTGCTTTTGATCCTTTCACTGGCCGCGCCGCTCCGTTCTGGAATGTGAAAGTAGAATTGATGCTTCAGATCATGAGAAATTCGCTACAAAATAGAGTGGCCGGGATTGGAGCTTGTGGCGGATTCAGAGTCGGACCAATCCGTGGAAAGATCTTCATCGTGGCCGTCTGTCGTGCCGTGGATCCAAAATCATTCTCTGAGAGCTCGTTGTTTTGTCTTGAGTACTGCGCTCCCGAGACACAGCTACAAACTGAGGAGGAGATCGAAGAGCTTCGAGTCGACTGAGTTTAGAACGAGTGCATGATGGGTGTCGCCAAGGAATCCTTTGAAGGTAATCGGGCAGCAGCTGTCTGAGACAGCCAAGATTTATACATTATGGCTTAGAGGTGGAAAATCAGCTGTCGAAATAGAAGAAGCGTTGAGGAGCTGAGTAGTAAGGGGATTGTATCGGAGGAGATCTCTATCTTCAAGGTCGTCCGGTGACTTTGAGTGACGGTGGGTGGTGGCGTATCCGAGGGCTTGAGAGGAGTAAGAAACGTTCGCAGACGAGCTCGAGACCACAGGCGATCTTTGACCGGAAACAACCTTGTTGTGAGGGTTGATGCAACATGCCGTAGATTAGGTTCTGTTCGGATGCTCCGTGGAGGGGTTACTCACTATGAGATTCCTGAGGAGGAGATCCACCGGGCTATCCAGATGTGGGATTGAGGAGGCTTGAGATACAGAAATGACGGTGAATTATATCCAGAAGCCCAGGTTGAGGGTGTGACCTTAGTATTCGAGCCAGCTACGGGCCATTGAGAGATTGAGGGCACGCATCACCATCGGTCACAGACATGATTCGGTGACCCGTCAAGCTCTTCGTGTTCAGAATCTCAGCATCATCATATCATCAAAGAATACAGATAACAAGCATAGCGAGAAGACCTATCCCATCATTGCGCACACATGCGTCGAGCTCGTGGTCAAAGGGTTTACAATGAAAACGCATGATCTAACTATACAACACGTAACAGTGAGGACAACGATAAGATGGTACAGATACTCAAAATTGGGCTGACCTCTGGCTCCGGTGAAGGCATGTCAAAGTCGATGGACCAAGGAGAGGATTGTGTCGATCCAGACTTCTGCAGCTCCAAGGCGATCACGCCCTCGTCAGCAGCCCGTTGAACAGTCTCTTTTTCCAAGTCTCCCACAAGCTCCTTCAACACCTCCACCGGAATACCAAAGGTCGGCGGGTCCCAATGGAATACGGTCCCATGAGTCCCAGGAAGCTGTAAGTCAGAATCATCGTCTATTCGAGATGGTAGCGGTGGGTCAACAAAAATGGGACATGGTGATGAAAGGGAACGGACATACTCTTGAAAAGCTTCCGACCGAGTTGCCAGCACGCCCAACAGCACTTTTTGCTCACACCAATGGATAGAGGCTAGGCAAGGTTTGTGTGGTACGGTCAGTAAGCGCTGACGAGACAAAACAAATTCAGAAGACCTTAGAAGAGAAGATGCTGCGGAGCGAGGCCTCCAGGTTGTCTTTGGAAGCGCGCGAATGATTGGCCAAGGCCATGAGCGCCGCCTCCGCATGAGTGGGACCTTGAAACCGAGTGTACTGATCTCCTTGTTGTTTGAACCATTCCTTCGCTTCCTTCGCGCCTCTTCTCTGCCCAAACTCCCTGTCGATGCCGGCTTCAATTCTGTTTTTGAGAATGTCGACGTCGGTGATCGTAGCATTACGGTGGGTAGGGATTTTGATCATAGTCGCCGTCGCGTTTCGCAGATACTGTACCTCCCAGACGTTAGGCGACGTCCGGTGTCCGAAGGGGCCTGTCGCGTCGCCTATTTGGGCGCTTGTCCCGGTGTCCCGAGGTTGTTGTCGCCTAGGGTGATATATTCGTATTTTCTCGTATTTTCTTCAACAAATAATATAAAATTGTTTTAATTAGTCTTTAGATACAGAACTGCAAGTATCACTGCAAATGGACGCGAAAACGAGAAAGGTTCGAAGTACTGACCATTTGTACAGGGCCAGGTGACTGTCCCTCAGAGGCAAGGTGACTGGCCGTCGCCTGTGTCCCGCTGTCCCAAGGGTCCGTCGCCTCCTCACGGGAGTTCCCACGTTACGTAAGCGGTCGTCTAACGTCTGGGAGGTACAGTAGTCGGCATAACGAATGAAATAGGCTGTGGCGGCGTGCCACGAGATGTGTCGGAAAACCGGCTCCGGGTATATAATCACTTATAGTGGCTATCGGAGCTATCCAGCGGCCCGCCGGTTTATGGTCCTTAAGAGGGTCACCGCGCGCGCTTATAAGGCCGCATATAAGGGCGACCTACCTTATAAGGATAGCCGGCACCGGCCAAGAGGTGCGCGGCCGAGAAATCCCGCACATCTGAAGGTCTTCAGTTAGCTGTCGGCTAGGGGGGGGTGGGGGGTACCCTTTGACGTTCTGCACTCGGGGTCCTCTGGGAAATGAATTTGATAATGGCGCCACATCTTAGAATAGGCTAGTACATCGGGAAACCAGTCCCCCGCTAACTAGGAATAATTATCGCTACGGAGCCATAACTAGCATTAGCCGAGAGTAGTCAACCCCCCTCTCTAATTAGGATCTATATCGACCTAAAAATATACTATTGCACTGACCTTCACGCACGCATATAGGGTCTTATTAGCAGCGGATGAGGCGAGCGTTAGTTGATGCCGATGATCAGAATAGGATGTGAATGGTGCCACTTTGGGCATGGTTTAGATTATGAATATAAGAAAAGGATACATCTTTCGGGACGGTATACATTTATCTGCGGCTAGCACGGCGTAATGTCGAACCCACAGCGGCAAAATTGACTGCCGTGTTCACCTCGCCCTGCCCTGCACGCATGGCAGCCGATAAGGTCGACGTTCCACTAGAGATAGCCAGCCATTTAGCATCAGAAAAAAGAACCGAACGATCTCAACCCACCTTGCCACATCGTAGATTGTGGACATGATAATGTGATAGCTGGCTACACCGCCATTCTTGATTTGCTTTAACGTCGCCATATGGTTGTTGAAAATAGGCTTGAACAACGAAGCTTGGAACTGTAAAGGTTGGTGGAAACCGGTCTGGTAGTCCATGAGCCCTGCCGCAGCCTAAGAGAAGGTCAATACAAAGTATCAGTACTGGAGATTAGGACACAGAAAGACATGGAGGGCACTTACGCAGGTTGCTGCAAAAGCAACAGCGACCATGGGCATCTCGCGTTCGTCGGGATACTCGGGATCCGACGATTTGAAGTCGTCTTCTTCATACCTGAAGATTGGGTCCGCAGAGAAGTACAGAGCGTTAGTGTTGGAAGTGACGATGGTCGAGCAGAAGGGCTGCGTGTTATCAAACTTGTATTTCATCGTCTAGCTCGCTGTAAGCGCATGTTGATAAGACCGACAAGTAGAAACATACCGTGATATCGAGGTCTCCCGGGAATATGTACCCATCGTTGAGGAGAAAAGCCTTCATCGCAAGGCAGACTTTTTCGGGACCAATGAACTTGGAGAAGTCGATCGCGGTCTTTGTGACTGGGCGAGTGGCCTGGATTGCATCACTACGGATGTTACTGAGGCGCTGGCGTGGCTGATAAACCACCGAAAAGAAGCACATGAGAGTCGTAAAAGATGGAGAGAGAAAGTCACGAACGATAGGAATGAACAACTTAGCGTATGCATCATCGGTCTCCATGTGAGACACAATCTCGGTGTAGCCATGCTTGTGAGCAGCCTTGACGATAGCCTTTACACAGATTGCCTCTGTTTCCGTGGCGCCATTGGGGAACGGCCCTTCGCGGAACATGAGGGCTGGCAAGATATCGTTAGAAGCGACGTGCGCTGCCTTCCTTACCTCAGTCGTCTGCTGCGTGAGCTGCGCCAACTTGTTAGGAGTGTGGGTACGCGTGACGAGGACCCAGTAGTTGGGGTCACTGGGAGTCGGGGTCAAGGCAACGGCAACGGCGGGTTGGGTTAGGTTGGTGGGAGTCAGACCCACGGTCGTGGCGGCAGGTGCCGCCACCGGGGTGCTCGTTGCTGCCTGTGGTATAGACAAAAACTATGATCAGTAACAGAGCATCGAAAGTGAGTAGAGTAAGAGATAGACAGACCTGAGGAGCAGTAACGTTCACAGTGGTGCTCACCTAATCATGGCCGTCAGCATCGCTCGATGGCGCAAGTAAATAGTACACATACAGCCGCCATGATAGGACCAACATTGGAAGAGTTGTTCAGGGCAGAGGTGGGTGCAGCGACAGGAGTTACCGACTATGACATGAACAAATTGTACAGTATCAGTAAGACATGTGATACCAAGTTGCCAGACAGGGCCACGAACCTGATTCGTAGACGCGTTCACACTCGTATCGACCTGGGCAAATTCGTCAGCACAGCTTTTTATGCCCTAAGCAAAAGCACCACTACGTACCGCTACAGTTGCCGTTCTCGTACTGGCGGTATTGGTGAGGGTCTTTAGGGTAAAAAAGTAACGGTCAGATCACTTTAAGATCGAGTAAATACATAAGGCATTTGATACCGTGGCTGCCGGTGTCACACTTGATGCTACCGTCACAGAACCATTGGCATCGTCGTGACCATTCTCCTGACACAAAAAGTTTAATAGATAAACAGGAAAAGTGAAGGAAGATGGATCCTTACCGCTGAAGAACGAGCGGTGGAGGCAGTCACAACAGAGTTCACGACAGCGGCCTGGGAGGCCGTATTGGTAGTCGTTACACGCTTGCAACCGTCACTCTGTTAGTTGACATCAGTCATATTCGGAGAGAGACCAAGCACGAAACATACCTTCTGCTTGCGCACCTTCCCACCACCAATTGGTTCGCCCGATGCATCAGACCTTACAGTCTCCTTTGCCGCCTAACCATGCGTAATATGTCAGCCTCAACAGCTATGATAGATCAATCTTGTAACATACCGCAACCTGGCCAACACCGGTACCACCTTGTGCAACTCTGTTATGACCTTCGTTGTCATCACAGTCCTTGCTCAAGTCCAGGACAAGACGACCGTGACGGCCACGGGGCAGCGTCGAGGGGGAATTGGCGGCGTGACCGCCTTGAGAAACGAAGCGAGGAATCTATAGGTGGTTTATTAAGTATAACGACAGAAGGAACAATCACTGATAAAACAACACGTACCCCCTGGGCCATCTTGGCCACAATATTGGTCTGTTGACGAGTGGAGAGCTGCTCATCCGCCTCGCTTTCCAAACCAAAATCTTCATCGGCTTCCATGGCCTCGTCCTCGTCGTCCACGGGCTCATCAGGATCATCCTCCGAGAAATCAGACCCTGCATCATCCTCAGCAAAGGCAGCAGCAACGACGTCTTCTTGAACAAGAGACTCGTTGGCCGCGACTATACCATCTATGCAAGTGGAAGCAACACATAAGCAGGGAAGTAACATATGATAAGGCAGTGATCAGGTAATACACACCATTGTACAGGTCTGTGTCACTGTCGTTGTTGGCAACAGCACCGTCATCTACATTGTCGGCGGTGAAGGTAGCAGACGCAGCGGTTGGAGCAATTCCTGTGAGAATAAAAGTGATAAATGGTGGGAATTCGGATGCAGGGCCGGAACGCGTGGTGGTGACGTTATGAGTGCCATGCTTCGCAGCTCGTACTCTTCCATCACCAACCATCTTCACACTCACCTTTCACTCTCTTTCTACTGCGAGCCTCTTTGGGACTTTGAACATCTCCCTCGCCAGCACCATCAGGTGCATTACGTTTCAATGGACCCTTGTGCGCTGCGTTGGGGTCCAACCAGTCTAGGAAGATGACGATCAGTGAGCGCACTGTATGTTCTTGGACGACAAGGAAACAGAACTAACTTTTTTTCAACAGGGCCTGTGTTTTTGATGATCGAGGTCCTAGCAATGAGACTGATGAGATGTAGAGGCGAGTGATAGGAAAAGTGGCTACTAACCATCAGGCGCTTCAGCCTCGTCTGCCCTCTGCTTTGCAGCTGCTTCCTTTCTCTGCTTACTAGCAACATTGCGAAGTCTCGAGGTAAGAGCTTTCTTTTGGTCTCCGCTCATACCTACCAAACTGATACTATCCTTGCCTTCCGCTACAGCATTGGATGATTTTGTATTGGCGGTCCCTGCCGCCGCCTGTCTTGTCGCAGATCGAGTAGGGCGAGCTTTACCGGACATTTTGCAGCAAGAAATTGGGTGGTGTGATGAACGAGCTCGGTGGTGGTGGTAGTGTAGACGAGGGAGAGTCAAGGTGCGTAAGAAATTTTCTGGGAATCTCCGCCATCGCCACTGATTATCAGCAACATTCCACCGATTTCCACCGATTTCCACCGATTTTTGGTCGCCAGATATGCAACTGCTGAACGTGGGTTCGAACACCAGCAAGGCCATTCTTAATTCCGGTCAGAGCAATTTCCCTTGTAAACCCATCACTCATAAAATTCCTCGTACACCTTTACTGATACGAAAACACAGCTTCTCTATTTATCAGAGTATGCTGGCACAAGTCGAAGATTCTTCATCGTTCTCTTCCTCCGATTCTGCTACACAGATCTCATCATTCTCTTTGTCTGCTCCCTCTACGCAGCCCTCATCGTTCTCTTCCTCCAATCCCCGTGCACAGCTCGGTTCAGCCTCCCTCCCAGAATACCTCGAAAAGGGAGTCCAGGTTGAAGTGAAAGATCTCCGAGAGCTTCTTCCACTCATTCCCCACGAAAGGCTGATGGGCACAGAGGCATCACAGAAGAGGTTTGATTGGGAGAGACGAGTAGATCATATACTAGGCCTAGGTCCCGAGTGCGTCACATTCTCTTGTACTCATATTTTGATCCTTGCGAGCCTTACATATTCATTTCAGCCCTGATCCTCAGGAGACCGCAGCATTTCAGCGTAGGATACGCGAGCGTCGGATACGCAGGGCCAAGGCAAAGAGGTACGTTGTATGGTTGAGTCTTTATATCTTCATCCGCATACAGACCTATGTCTTCCTCCCTTGATTCTTTAGTCCTGACTCCACGCTGAGATGGACTATTGCGAGCAAATGAACACACAAAGTCGAGCGGTGTGATGGAGTAGGCGATGGGGTGCCTGGCATTATGTAGATCATGGTGCTGCGGCGAAAGCTATACAAGTGTAATAAATGTATGACGGTCTGTATGTGAATTAACAAAGAAGGTTGAACAGCGTTCCAATACGTTGTCGCTCGTCCAGCTTGTCTCTAATACCCGTCCAAACCTCGGGATCAACAGCACGCTGCGACGAATATCATCCACATTCTCCACAGTAGCAAACCGCCGGCCACCACGCACTTCACGGCTGATTTTGTACATGAGATGATGGGCTTCGGGCTCGCGCTTGAATGGTGTAAACCATTCGATATACGCAAGATGTGTGGGCCACTCAACTCCAGCTGAGAACACTCTCTCCCTAGCTGTCTTGGAGAGGCTGAAAATCATGCGCAGTTGTCCAACTCGGTAACCTATGCAATGACACTGAGCTCAAGAAGGAAAAACCGGGAAAAATGATTGAACGACGTACCTTCGACGCCACAATTCTCCGCCTCGCCTGAACCATCATCTAGGAGGACTGTGTCAAAGCGTGGAGGGACAGGACGGTTCTGCGTGTCACGATAAGGAGGTCGAGCATGGGCAGCGTCGAGGGTGGACGGAACGCTATCGCGTCCTTGAGCGTCTGAGTTCCAGAATTTGATGCGGTGGAATGCCGCGACAGATTGAAAAGGAAGAATGAAAGTCGAGGCTGTATCTTTCTGTTGCTGTGGCGTGAAAGCGGGATAGGTACGGCGAACAATGTACTGTCGAAGGGCTAAAGAGAGATCAACAGCACCGTATAGTCTGGCAGCATTGGCGAAAGAGACAGCTTTGATGTTGGGCCGGTTTGCAATGTGAATGTGGAACTTGGGAGGTAGATCGGGCGGATGTGTTGATGGCGGTGGGCATCCATCGAGTCGCCACTGGATAAAAAGAGAGTGAACGTGGATCTTCTCGCGACGCAGAAGCCACGTCGCCATTTGTGGATATTCATCCTTTCGGTTTGATGCTCGATATGCGTCCTTGGCGAAGTCAATGTGTAGACGCTCAGAGTATGCAGTGTTGAAGTTGTCGGCGGTGCCGAACAAGCGGACAGCGGGAACATAATGTGTGAGCGAATGCATTTTGGGAAAGTTGAAGTGTTCACGTATGCCAAGCTCAATAAATATAGCTTTATCAGCATGGAAGGTGGTGAGGGATTCCAGCATATATCGGAGAGTCGCCTCGGAGTGAGAAGGGTATTGGGCGAGATAAACAAAATCGAGGAGAGACCTCACTGCGCGAACAACACGAACAGCTGATCGGCCACCTGGAAGCGGAAGATCGACGATTACTCCCAGAAGTACACGGCAGATATCTTCGTGCTCGGCGCCAGAAACGCGAGAGAGAACAGATATGCCTTTGGAGAAAAGGCGGACATTGTGATTCGGTGGAAGACGCTGAAAGCGTGCGTCAAGAGCCGCCTCGCCATACACCAATTTCAACCACGCTATGAGATGCTTAACGACACCTTGGTAAAGCTGATGCAGGATGTCGGGCATGATGGAATAATAGGGGTTGGCGAACGGAAGGTCGCTCCAGAATGGATCGACAATCGGTTTGATTCCGGCCTTTCGACAGGCCTGAACAAAAGCGACGGGTCCTTGAGACCAGGTTTCTAGCGCATCGAGAATAGTGTTGATGTCGCGACGGGTGCACTCGACATTTTCGCCCATGAGATCATGGTCGATTTCGCCTAGCGGGCACTCGCCGGTCTTGACAAGTGCACCTTGAACTTGTTCAGGGTAATCCCAGATAGCGGCAGCAAGAATGGGATGGCACCGTCGAACTACACCGTTTCCGCTCGCCATGTTCTCCCCCTCACGTCCTGGTCCCTTCATCGGCGTGACCGCCAACCGCATGCAAGAGTGAAAAAGATTTGAAAGAGCACGTCGCCGTACGTCAACGTTCTTAATGTGCTTAAGGCTGGTAACGGGGAGGTAGCCGAGTAAGATTTGCGCCTGGCGAGACGGCTTTCGGCGGATGTCCTTGGGAATATTACCGATGGTGATATAGACGGGATACGCTGATTTGTTTCGGAAGACTGTAAGCTGAGTCTTGTCCGACGAAATGAGGACGGGGATGATGGTTGCACCGGGCTTGATATCCTCCAATGCGACCTATGTAGCAAACTCATTAGTATTCTACGCAATATGACTAACCGGGGGACACGCCACTGTGGCTCTCATATGGGAAGCCTTCAATGGCCTGATGTAATTGGCCCATTGAAGCGCACAAAGGAATAGGAAACTACAGATGCGTACCTGAGTTTTCCACCACCAATCCGTTGTGTGCATGTCGGAATATACACGGTGATCACGAGTTTTAGAGGGGTCTGTATAATGGTGTTCGGGGGCGAAAACGAGGATCGGGGCGAAGTCAGCTGCACCATAAAGTGCTCGGATGCATTCCATAATGTCTCGGAGGAAGACTTCCTCCATTTTCCCTTCCACTTCGACCTCATAACGCTTGAATTCGGGGCGTCCAGGGAGTTTCTTATCGATTATCTTATTGAGTTCTTTTGAGTTCTTGTACGACAGCTCCAGCCTTTCGGCAACCTGAGTCAAGTGCACAGTCAGTTCATTGCGCCGTGGAGCTCGGATATACAGCCGCTTACACCATCAATCTTCAGAAGGTCAGAGAACGCAGTATCTCCTGGGCCACGCACCTTGGCCCATTTCGCCACAGCCCAATCGATGAAGTGGGTGTACGGATGGTACGGATTCTCATCAGAGCCTCCAATCTCCTCCTGGTACGAGGCAAATGTCGGAATCTCGGTCTCTCCGGCAATAGGTTCAGCGGCCCGACCACCAAAAGGCTCAATGATTGCATCCTCAAAGAGAGCCTGAGGATTCTGTGGTGCATCGTCTGCACGATGAAGGAAGCGAAATTCGTCTTCATCCATCGGCTGGGGAAGTTCCGGGTTCGGAGGAGGAAAGCCGTGATCTGACTCTGACAACGAGTCCGGCAGAGGGGGATGCCCACCATCCTCGTGAGTACCAAGATCAACTTCATCAAGCTCCGAATCGTCTGAGTCCTCATCCAACAAGTCCCTTCCAGCAGCCTCTACCTCCCTTTCATCCTCTTCTCCCCACACCAACTCGCCCACTTCATATTCCCCAAAAAAGTCTTCAACACGATGTTCGCCAGGACTCGGAGGTGTAGATGCACCCAGGTTCGATGGACCAGCGTTCGCAGAGGAGCCAGCAGCTGTGCAGTTCTCGAGAGTGATAGGCTGGTGGGGCTCTGGCTCAGGAGCAATAGCAGCATGGATAGCAGCAGCACGAAGAGTTCGTTGGTGGATTTTACAGCGAGGATCTTTTGAGAGCGTGAAGTGGCGAGCAAGGCCTTCGGACGATAGCTTTGTCTTGCCGCAGCCGCCACAGTGTTCCATAATATAGATTGGATATATATGTGTGTCGTGAGTTGGATTACAAGTGCTATACGGTATGCAGGATCTGCAGCATGCAAGACAGGGCGAAGTGCAAAGATCCTGTCTGTGGCGCAAAAGCAACAAAATCTGTACCGGATAATTCCAGCGGAGTTTGAAAAACCTGACTGATTTCTATCAGGCCGAGGACGGCCTGACACCAAACAGTCAGGTTTCCTACACTCAACAACCTGGCTTTTGTCTGGCTCCCTGAAGCTGAGTTCCAATCAACTCAACACTACTAGAGCCATCAGCAAGTCCAGGGGACAGTTTCAGACATGAGCGAGGAGAGCTGGAGCGAGTGGCGAGGCAGCGAAGCGGCCTTACGGGCCGCTGCCAAGCACAATTGTGAGCCCAAATTCCCGCTTGCCCTTTGAAGCAAGCGGGAATTTGGGCTCACTCTTAGGCTTGGCGGCTCTCCGGCAGTGGCCCAACGCCACAGATGTGCACAGTATGGAGAAAAATGAGAGGAAAAATCGACAAAAAAGTCGCGAGAAATAGGGTACAGATGATGTACACAATTAAATCAACGAGTGCAGTCTTGAAGTAATACAAAATAATGTATGCATCCGCAGAGGGTATGTTGAAGTGCGACTGCCCAATGCATAGACGTTGCAGAGCACGACTACGGTAAAGAAAGTGTAAACGAGCCTTCAGAGCGGGAGGGGCCAATCTTATATGTCTCAGCGAAGGGTATGTCGAAGTGCGACTGCCCAAGGCGTTGACGGTCATAAGGAAAGGGAGTTGCATCGCTGGTAGGGTGAGTTTATATAGAACTCATACCCATACAATTAGGCTCACGATAGTTGTTCTTCAATGATCAAGCTCACGCCGGTCGCTGCCACAGTAACCTTTTAGTAGCTCAAATGCGCCACAGCAACTGCCTTCCATTAAGCTCACGATGAATTTCCATAGTACATAGGTTAAAGAAGGGAGATCTACGAACCCCGATTCATTATACGAGTTCAGTCTGACTACTACTCGGAATCCATTCGCACCCTCCTCATCGTGTTCCGAGTGCACCTCTAATATTGTGCCTGCGGAACGCCTCGTGCGGCCCACAATAATGACGCGCTAAGACGCGCTAATGAGCGGGACACGTCGAGAGGTGGGTGGCTAAGTGCCGCCTCAGTAGCTGACGGCTAGCGCGGAATTAGGGGCGGACTGGTTTCCCGATGTAGGGATGACTGTGGCACAGGACAAAGGAGGCGATGGCAGCCATATCGTCACCTTCAAAGAGACACGCGGAGACGAGAACCCATACATGTAGCATACTATACAGCAATGAGTCGCCTACAATCCTGTACTGTACATGGTCACTAAGTATTAGGGCCCTTACGGGTCCGGGTTTGATCCGGGCCAGTTAAGCTATCCCCCCGCCAAACTGCGGACCAGAATGTTCGATGGGGGTTCGCTGGAGGATACGCACTGAAATCAGCTTGAAATGTACTTACGGATGACAGGTTCACATGCTGTTGGTGCGGGAGGATTGTCACGCCGGAAAGAAGCGTGATATGAGTGACACAACGTCATTGCTTGGTCATCACAACGCCACCTGTCCATCCTGTTTTCGTCTTTCTCTTTGTCGTCGTTGCTGGACTCTCTGTCTCGTTCATTTCATCCTAATTCCACTAGTTGTTCTTCTCAGAACATGTCAATCTTGCTCTATGACGAGTGGGCCATATTGAGGGTCATGACGAAGAGGGGAGTGCACAATCTGACGGTTATATAAACTCATCCTGCAGATTCCTTTGAGGCTACCAAACCGCGATCCATCTACTCTCCATCCAAACTCTCAATAACTTTATTTATCCCAAAATGCCGGCTTCTACTCGTGCTTCCACAACCATTCCCGCCGATCAGACTCCCACAGCAACTCCCACCCATCTCACTTCCAACCCCACGGGTGCCCCCATCCTCGCAGATCAGCTCACTGAACCAGTCGGTCATCAAGATGCTCGTGTTATGCCGATAGACGACGCTCCGGATGCAGGGTCCGTGCCACCTGTGGACAGTGTCTCGGATGATGACGGTGGGGAGCAGGGACGGAAGGGGAAGGGGGAGGGGGAGGGGAAGGGGAAGGGGAAGGGGAAGGGGAAGGGGAAGGGGAAGGGGAAGGGGAAGGGGAAAGGGAAAGGAAAGGGCAAGGCAAAGGGAAAAGGCAAGGGCAAGGCAAAGGGCAAGGCGAGGGTGAAAGGAGGAGTGAAGGGGAAAGGCAAGGATCACGAGGGCAGTGTTGGCGGCGATGACAATAGTGATGAGGACGAGGACGAGGACGAGGTTGAAGAGGGTTCAACCCGTGCACCGCCTACCAAGTGGGATACCGCTAGCGACGAGACTCTTCTGGCTCATCTTGAGGAGTGCCGTGCCGCGGGTCAGCAGTCGGATGGGGGTTGGAAAGGTGTCGTTTGGACAGCGGCTGTCGAGAAGTTGGCAGGGAGCGAGAAGCATAGTGGCGGTAGGCCAAAGGATGCGGAATCAGCAAAGAATAGATTTGCAGCGGTATGCGTTACTTTAACCTCTGTTATCCCTTTTATCTCATGCTTTCTGATCTACAGATGAAGAAGGACTATCACCAAATTAAGGAGCTTCGTGAGCTGTCGGGCTTTGGGTGGGATTCCGAAAAGATGATGGTCACCGCACACCCGGAGAGTGTTTGGACGGACTATGCAAAGGTACGTGTCTCCACCCTCCTTCTTGCCATGTTTCGTTCCCGTTCTCAGTCCCTTCGTGACATTCATACTCATCAGATACAACTAGGCTCATCCCTCGAAGGCTCGCCTTGTTCGACGCTGGAAGGGGAAGCAATATCCCCTTTTTGATCGTCTGGGCGAATTGATTGAGGGACGGTATGCGACGGGAAAGTACGTGATCCATGCTGGCGCTGAGGCCGCCAGCTCGCCCGTCCGTCCCGGTTATGTTGGTGATGACGATAGTGATATTGATGGCTCTGAGCCGTCGACACCCGTATGTTTTTGTTCCATTTTCTCCGTTCACCACTGATGGTCTGCCCTTCTCTCCAGGTTCTATCTGCTCCCATTCCACCATCTTTTTCAAATGCCATCGCCTCCTCTTCTTCCAACCAACTCCCTCCCTCTTCTTCCCGACTCGGAAAACGTCGCGCCGCAACCCCAGACGACTCGACCGACTCCAAAAAAACCCGTGCACGCAAGACCGCTCATGCAGCACTCGATGGTATGTCTGCCGCAATTCGGGACCTCGCAAAATCCCTCAACCAACCTGCCGGCACAGGATCATCTGCAGGACCATCACCATTTGACGACCCTCAATCCCGCCTACAATCTGCCATCCGGATGATGGAGAAATTGCCCTTGGCAAGGGAGGATCCTACAGGGTTCAACAGAGTTGTTATGTACTTTGTTGGCCATCCGGATGCCGTTGCGGCTTACTTTGCATTTGAGAACGACGAGTTCCGGCAATCGTACCTGGAGTACATTTTGAATAATCACATTTGATCTTTGTCCGCCTTAGCACACTACCCCATTCATTACCCAATCGAAAATTTCATCATTGTGTTGCTTTTCCTTGTGCACGACTGTCATTTTTGTTGACCTAATCATGTTGATGGCTCGGAGTGTCTCTGAGCGGCGACTGCCGACGACCCTCACCACTGGCTTTGCTCTATCTCAACGAAAACACGGTACGTTTTGTGAGTAGACACATATTCCAGCTCATCTACATCACAGCTAATGTTCCTTGTTGTTGCTCTCGCAGACTTCACGTCCACTTATCCACTGAAAGCCTTTCTAGGTTCCGCCACTCACCGTATCCACCGTCCCACAACATTCGAAGTATCTCAATGGATAGGGCCTTCGTTCTGTAAGTAAAACTATATTCTGACTCAAGTATATCGTAGCTAATTGGTCCTGTTGTCTCTGCTGCAGAAATCTCAGCCGTTCGTCCAAGCAGAGCCATGCTAGGCGGCTACCCACCATATCCACATCTCCACAATATGTGACATATCTCAACGAATACGGCCGTCGTTCTGTAAGTAAAAATATGTCCTGGCTCGTGTATATCATAGCTAATTGGCCCCGTATTTGTCACTGCAGAAATACCAGCCGTTCTTTTGCTCGGGGCGATGCTAGGTGCCACCACCTACCATATTCACCTCCCCACAGATTTCGACGTATCGTAGTGAATATGGCCGTCGTTGCGTAAGTAAAAATATGTCCTGTCTCGTGTATATCATAGCTAATTGGTCCTGCCTTCGTCGCTGCAGAAATACCGGCCGTTCTTTCGCTCGGGGCGATGCTAGGTGCCACCACCTACCATATTCACCTCCCCACAGATTTCGACGTATCGTAGTTAATATGGCCGTCATTGCGTAAGTAAAAATACGTCCTGGCTCGTGTATATCGTGGTTAATTGGCCCCATATTCGTCGTTGCAGAAATACCGGCCGTTCTTTCGCTCGGGGCGATGCTACGTTCCGCCACCCATCATAGTCACCTCCCCACGAAATTAGACCTATCTCAACGGATAGGGTGTGCATTTCATGGGTAAAAATCTCTCCTGGTTCGTGTATATTCTTCTCCCACGATGTAAACAATAGAGAAATAGTTTTACATGTACAATTCATCATAATCGACCTCCTCCTCATCACCGCCATTCTGCAAGTACTCCTTATAATCAGCCCACATTCTCTCTGCAATTCCATCACGACGGCTATCAGCCTCATCTTTTTCCACTGTCGAGACAAATCCACCCAGCTCCTCCACCACAGGCACCTCATAAACATCGTCTCGTGGCGCCCTATGAGCTCGCTCTGCACGAGCATCAAATTGCTCTACGTTGATATCTTCTGGTCGTTGATGCGGATGAAGTTGAAGATGACTGCAGAGCTG
>NW_006763142.1:1611170-1612564 GCF_000264905.1 Stereum hirsutum FP-91666 SS1 | reverse complement strand
CGATGCTAGGTGCCACCACCTACCATATTCACCTCCCCACAGATTTCGACGTATCGTAGTGAATATGGCCGTCGTTGCGTAAGTAAAAATATGTCCTGTCTCGTGTATATCATAGCTAATTGGTCCTGCCTTCGTCGCTGCAGAAATACCGGCCGTTCTTTCGCTCGGGGCGATGCTAGGTGCCACCACCTACCATATTCACCTCCCCACAGATTTCGACGTATCGTAGTTAATATGGCCGTCATTGCGTAAGTAAAAATACGTCCTGGCTCGTGTATATCGTGGTTAATTGGCCCCATATTCGTCGTTGCAGAAATACCGGCCGTTCTTTCGCTCGGGGCGATGCTACGTTCCGCCACCCATCATAGTCACCTCCCCACGAAATTAGACCTATCTCAACGGATAGGGTGTGCATTTCATGGGTAAAAATCTCTCCTGGTTCGTGTATATTCTTCTCCCACGATGTAAACAATAGAGAAATAGTTTTACATGTACAATTCATCATAATCGACCTCCTCCTCATCACCGCCATTCTGCAAGTACTCCTTATAATCAGCCCACATTCTCTCTGCAATTCCATCACGACGGCTATCAGCCTCATCTTTTTCCACTGTCGAGACAAATCCACCCAGCTCCTCCACCACAGGCACCTCATAAACATCGTCTCGTGGCGCCCTATGAGCTCGCTCTGCACGAGCATCAAATTGCTCTACGTTGATATCTTCTGGGTCGTGGATGCGGATGAAGTTGAAGATGACTGCAAGAGCTGCTACAATCTTGGCCTGTGTCTTCAGATCGAACTCCGGAGTGTGGATGAGGAGGTAAAACTTGCGCTTGAAGATGCCGAATGCTAAGGTAGCCTGGTACTAAACCTAAGGCGTCACCTATAGCCAAACCCTAACCAAACCCAAACCAAGCCTAACCCTGTAGCTAAGGGTGTCGGCGTACGAATGTGAATACTAGAAGCGCTTGTCCTAGGGGCACTAGCCCAGAGAGAATGTGGGTGAACTGAGACCGTGGGCTTGGGGCTGGATACACCAGGACACAAGGTCACACTGAGTATGGCGAGAAGCAAAGGAGATCGAGTTAGGGAACTATTCTACGATACAGGTGGTTCTTATATACATCCTGGGCTGACCCTTGAGGGCACGTCCTCACTGTACACTAACGAGTGAACACTACAGGAATCCTTCATGGATATCCAGTGGGTCCAGCAATGGGCACAATGGGTACAAACCGCTGAGTCAACATGCACAAGACTATTCTAGAACGTTCCAGACCTGATCACATGTCCCTACATCACGACCACAAGGTCACATGCCATCACGTGCCTACCACATGACTGGTCACGTGCCTATCCCTCTATCCATCCCACATCTCCATCGTCGAAGTGG
>NW_006763142.1:1602595-1611107 GCF_000264905.1 Stereum hirsutum FP-91666 SS1 | reverse complement strand
CTTGCGCTTGAGATGCCGAATGCTAAGGTAGCCTGGTACTAAACCTAAGGCGTCACCTATAGCCAAACCCTAACCAAACCCAAACCAAGCCTAACCCTGTAGCTAAGGGTGTCGGCGTACGAATGTGAATACTAGAAGCGCTTGTCCTAGGGGCACTAGCCCAGAGAGAATGTGGGTGAACTGAGACCGTGGGCTTGGGGCTGGATACACCAGGACACAAGGTCACACTGAGTATGGCGAGAAGCAAAGGAGATCGAGTTAGGGAACTATTCTACGATACAGGTGGTTCTTATATACATCCTGGGCTGACCCTTGAGGGCACGTCCTCACTGTACACTAACGAGTGAACACTACAGGAATCCTTCATGGATATCCAGTGGGTCCAGCAATGGGCACAATGGGTACAAACCGCTGAGTCAACATGCACAAGACTATTCTAGAACGTTCCAGACCTGATCACATGTCCCTACATCACGACCACAAGGTCACATGCCATCACGTGCCTACCACATGACTGGTCACGTGCCTATCCCTCTATCCATCCCACATCTCCATCGTCGAAGTGGCACCTGGGGCCACAATGCCTGCAAGGCGCGTACACTCCTTAGAAACGCCGAGAAATAAAGAGTTAGGTTTAGCCCGAAGGCCGTTTCACCGAAGATGCGCTCGATGACGTTGCGTGCTTGTGCGTGGCGTAGATTGAATAGCTCCTCCTTCGTCTGTGGCCTGCAATTTTTGAGACTCAGATTTGGATGAGTTGATGAATAAGATAATGACGTACTTTTGGTTGCCCTGTGCCCACTCCTTCAAATGATACCGTACACCTCGATAAGGTACCAACACCGCTGCACAAGAAGGATAACCGGCATCACCGAGATAAAACCAGCCATCCGGGATAGCAAAGTCATGCTCACGCGCATACTCAAAGACCTTCCCATCTGCTGCACTACCCTCCCAACCCGGAAGAATGTAACAGAATAGCATACTGAACGTACACGCGGCAAGAACATTTTGGGTGAGCCGACCCTTCCGATTGCGACTTGCACTTGCGTCTTCCGCTGGAACACGAGCATCGATGTGTGAGCCGTCTAGGGAGCCGAGGCACCGCTTAAAATAGGGGAAGAGTTTTGGGTTGGTAGAGATCTCGCTAGGAGTTTTGCTGGCGGGCAGATGAACATAGCGATGGTAGAAGTTTGGTGAAATGAGCAGGTCGAGAACATTGTGGAAATGCCTGCGAAATACTATCAGAAAGAACAACGGATAACCACATAGCATTGAACTTACCTGTTGACTGTATCTCCAGAGAGCTGAAAGTGATTCTTGATGTGCCTTGTATTATTCCCGGTGATGGTCTTGTGCAGAAACATGCCCAGGATGACGACAGCCGGGATATATTTGGAATCACATAACCCTGCATGAACGCCCAACTCGTGTAAGAGTAGGCGGAACACTTCCTTGCTCATGCCCATCATATCATGAAAGGTCTCCGGGTGACCTCTGAGCAGCTCATTCATCCAAGCGGCACCGGTTAGGATCGATGTGTGCTGGGGGCGAGGAAAGAGACGAGGAAGGAGCACAGAGACAGCAGTCGTGACACCAGCGAGGACGGAGATGACGGCCAACATTTTTCGTCGATGCTGCTCTTGCTGAAATTTTTGACGAGCCAGGGCAATTTTTTGGGAGCGTGTGAGGGCCATAATGGTGTTGTCATTGGCTGTGGCCCAAAGGTGACTTGCGCGAGGAGGCGCGTTGACTGTAACATGTAGTGACAAGCTCGTTACATTATTCTAGACTATGTGACATGACCGTTCATGAACTCAGATCAACTCGACGCGTGGTTCCCCGCAACCCCGGGATGAACCGTGCCCGACCAGGTTCGGCCTGAAATCGGACCCGTAAGGGCCCTTAGTGACGACGTGGATGTTTGCGAATGGGGAGGTCGATCGTATTCTGCGTGAATGCTCGTGAACGTTTCCCACCAGAAGGGGTAGAGGGAGGTAAAGAAGACGAAGGGTTTGGGAATACCTGAGCAAGGGGAGGTAAAGGAATAGATGGGTTTGGGAAGACTTGATCGAAAGGAGGAGGAATGAGCGACTCATCAATACCACAACCAATATACTCCTTCGAATGAATCTGTATGCTATCCCAAACCTTTGCAGGCAAAGGAAGGCGATCACCATTATCAGGGTTACCTGGGGCAGCGTACTCTTTATGCTGTGTCCGAATATGAGCATCCATATTATATCTCCATATCCCGCGGTAAACCTGACCGCGTGACTGTAGACTAGAGTCTGGACAAAGCCCGCAACGTATTGGCACATTCCTGCACGGTGTCGCAACAGTCCCCTTGTTCGCGTGGGCATATCTAATCTTGCGAAAGAGTGGGCATTTTGAATCTACTCGTGTTGTGGCCCCGACGATGGTGATTGTGATTTCGCGACAAAGTGGGTTGTCGCAGCGGCCACAGGAGCCACAAGGCATTGTCAGTCCAACCTGGGTGCCAATGAGACAGTGAGCCTACCGCCCCTGGCGCAGGTAAAACACAACTAAAAAATGGGACCGTGACTGACCGGAGATATTAAGGGTCGTGGCTCAGGCGCTCTGCATATCGCATGAAGAATATGCCATCCAATGTGGCCTCGCCACAATTCCTTCTCGAAAGGTACGACTTCGCCGCAGAGGTCGCATCTCCGATCGCCGTTCTCACCCAGTTCCTCCTGAAAGAATTCCGTGGCAGCAGCATTTGTTAGGATAGGATGATCTGTGTATTGTTCGGGGAGTGCATATGTGAGTATCATGCCATCGAGAGTGCTCTGGATGACTAGTACTAATGTGCTTACCGTTGAAAGTATACGGGAACCCGCCTCGAGCAGCAGCAGGAAGAGTAGGAATGGTGTCCGCGCGAATCGCGTCCTTCGAGACAGATGTCCACAGAAGCGAACTAAGATGGAGCAGGCGGTCCTCATCTACCTCCCAAGTCGTTCCTGCTGAGTTTATCTTCTCCAGTCCATCCTCAAAAAGCCTATCAGAGGCGATGACTGAACGGCAGCCAACCTGGGGGCTGCAGAGGCGGCCAGCGACAGAGATAATGCTCGTTTTCTCCGTCACAATCTCGGAGCCACGCATCGGAGCATCAGCCATCACGAACCCTCCGTCCCACACCCATACCCACTGCAAAGCTGCAGAATTACTGGCGGAGGTAAGTGCAGAGAGCTCTTCGACCGATGCAGCGGGGCTTGGAGGAGTCGACCGAGGTTCATGGGCGATGTCAGAATCAGCGGGGCGTCGGCAGTCTAGTGTAGGGTCAATGTCAGGATTATTTGACAGAACGCGGTGCATGATCATGATCTGGCCTTCGAGCTGAACATTGGCTTCTGGGTTGACAATGGTGGCAATCGGAAGATTCGGTTCGTGGACTCGACCTCTAGATATCCTGGTGGACCGAACAAGAGCAACGGATACATTATTATCGTGGCGTATAAGAGTCAAGAAATGGTCGCCCAATACAAACGTGTTAGGGCCGATCAAGTCGGCGGAGCTGTTGAGATGCGGACGCCAGGTTGGTTTGGTGAAACCTTGAACACGCTCGATGCGGTTCTTTGACTTGTGTATGAACTCCGCATTGATGACCAGGCGGCATATTGATTGTTTATGGATCGGCTTCCCGGCGCAGAGTAGCCAGTCGTCTTGAACAATGCCTGGTCGTAGTGGAAGAGGGTCCATATCGTCAACGTCGGCCAAGGCCTCCTCTAGCGTGATTGCAATCTCCGCTGAGTCGTCGTGCTCAAAGAGCCATGACGGTACCGTATATGGGTCAAAGGAGTCGGTGCTGGCTGCTTCAGAGGTGGGAGACGAGATAGGGGGTACAGTGATGCCTGCAGAAGATGGCTCCAAGGGAAAGTCAGGTTGAGACGTGATGATGGTGACATCGGCGGGGGATGAAGAGCTGGTGAGTGTATCAGTTGATGTGGCGGCGGTGTGTGAAGAAGTAACGGGTGCGGTGGCGATATCGGGGACGGTGGCGATGGGCTCAGGGTTGGGATCAGAAGGATGGGTCGCATCTGTGGGGATTGATCTATCCGGCATGTCTTCCTCTGCGTCATCGACTCCAGGAAACTTACCAGCCTCGAAAGGACAGAGAAGATCAAGCTTGCGATCACGAAAGAGCTCTTCGAATGCAGCGCAAGCGTTCGGCATCTGAGACCGTCGAATAGTCTCTTCTGCTGCACGGCGACCAGCTGCCCAAGCTTCGGGAAGAGATACGTTCTTGACGGAGGCATCACCCTTCCATGATGCGACGTTAAGATGGTCCAGTGCTGCTGTTCGCGTGACCTTAAGACGGCGTTGACCGCTATCAAGATCAGGGTTTCGAGCGAGAGCCGCATCAATATCTACAGCATGGCCAAGTCGATCGACACCCTGGTTGTAGCGCATGCCAGAGTCATGAGCACCCAGCATCCGAAGTCGCCCAAATAATTTCTCTAAGCGATCGTCTCCAAGTTCAAAGAGGTGAAAATCTTGCGATGGATCAAGGACCTGCTGTTTGGAAATACAGAAGAGAGCATTCTTCACCATGCATTGTGAATCGCCGTAAAGTTGATTTGACATGAAGGCCAGACGATGTTGTCGAAAGAATGCAAAGGAGAGATGGGCGTATTTGCTGAGGTATTCGACTTGTTTGGTCAGTGAGATATCTGGATTGACGTACGCCTCCAATATTGATTCACAGAGGTCTGAGAGCAGCCGAATGGCATCCAAGTCAGCGATAATGTCGGGGTTGCGCGTATCCAATTGCAAAGACCGAAGTGAGACGATAGCCTGCATGAGCTCGATGGCTCGGGGTACATCTTGTGGATCGGATGGGTAGAGGAGCGCATGGACCGAGTCAGTATCTTGGCCGTCAACGAGTTCAAGGTAGTGTGCAAGGGCCGAAGGGTTGATTAAACGTCCGGGGCCAAGCACTACCCCGGTTGCCGACCGAATGAGGGTACAGATACCTAAAGATGGAAAATAGGACATCGTGTCAGTTGGAGACAACATGAATCACACTGGCACGCCACAATGATTGTACGTTTATCGATGTGCTTCCAGTCGAAGTCCAGTGTAACCTCGCCCTCGCCAGTAAGTAGATTGATTCCGAGGAGTTTGCTCATGGTGGGGTAGATCGGTGACGACAATGGAAGAAATTTCGTGACGAAGAGTTTGTATCCCGCTTTGCGACGAGTGGCGTCACCATCGGTCGCAACCGACCAGAGCGGTCCCATCATGGTAGCGGCGATTTGGTTATAACCTCCGATGAGCGAATGGAAAATATGGATCATGTCATGGGCGTTCTCTTGTTTGCACGTTGGCGCGGCGAGTATGGGATAAGTCCGTGAGTGTCCGGTACCAAAGAAAGAGACGGAGGCAACCGTCATCTCCTTCCCAAGATGTACGCTTCCTTTGGCCAACGCTGTTGCAAGGTCAACCGCGGATTCGTAGGTGCGGAGAACGAGGTCGGAGAAGCGTGAATGCTTCCAGCAGAGACCACCAACCATGTTAGAGTGGCGGAAGTGGC
Source organism: Stereum hirsutum FP-91666 SS1 (assembly GCF_000264905.1). Lineage (NCBI taxonomy): Eukaryota > Fungi > Basidiomycota > Agaricomycetes > Russulales > Stereaceae > Stereum > Stereum hirsutum. The sequence continues at coordinate 1,605,550 of NW_006763142.1, read as the reverse complement.
AAGCCGCTTCTTCGATGGCTACTTCGTCGATAAGGATGCTGGCACCTCGACGATGCGGTGTGTCGGGGCTGCTCGATGTCAATGGCTTCACCACAACCTCTTGAAGATTGTGATCGATTTCGGTTCGCGTAATATCACCAACGGTAGGCATGATGCGGATGAATGAGAGATGGTTCTGTAGTGTACGGAGGGACGGAAGGCCAAGCGCGTGATTCATAGCATAAAGAAGTGGACGACCACCGATGCGGTATATCAATGTTGACAGATCGAGATTGCGAGTAGTAGCGATGCGGGGATGGTAAACGCCATTGAACGCCTGCTGGATCTGTGATGTGATCGCAGATATGCTGGCGCCATTGCGCAAAGCCGTCTGGACCAGGGTGCTAAGTTGGGCCACATCCATCTCGGCGATGGCCATGGTGAAACGTTGATAGTCTAGAGCCTTTCGGGCGGCAGCAGCGACGGAGCGGCTCATATTGAGTGTCTGTGAAGAAATATTAGTCATTGGGTCCGATTAAGTAGAGTTGTAAGGATATATATACCTTAAGCTTCCACTGATTCAGAGTCTGCGAACGTTCCGAAAGTCGGGTACGCAACTGTAGAGGGCTGAACGATATCATCTTGTGTGGTACCTTTCCTAACTGTGCATCCGAAACGACCCGTTCGACCCGGGGAGATATGAACTGGCACTCAAGGCAGGATGTGTTTGCGTTATCGATGTTTCCGGTACAACGATGTGAGAATGCGCGAAATCTTCGCCCTAGGTCCTGGAGCATGATATAGAACGGAAAACGTTCAGGTCCTGCCGTTGGGCCGAGGCGCGACCAGGGAAAGGAGTCATAGAAATCACTCCCAAGTGGCCAGTGAATAGCAACTCCCGGGCATGAATGTGACTCTGGTTCGTCAGGTACATCGGGAGGCGCTGAACCAGTTCGATCTTGACCGACAGGAAACCTAAAGGTTGTGTCATGGGTAAGAGATGTCAGAACACGGTGATATCAAAAGACAAACGACCTGATGAACAGATAATCTCTACTAGTAGATGCGTTGACTCACCCACTAGCGATGTATGCGTCGTTGAATTCAGACGCAGCAAGGTGACTATACCACACATCTTCACCGCGCTTTCCGGGCGAAAGCGGATCGGGAGGTGCACTAGTTGTCCGCGGTGGAGGCTGCATCGGAAGCTGACGGTGTCCAGTAGTCGTCGTCGATGAACCCTGGGGGTTTCGGTTCACCATCATCAACCTCTCTGTCTGACATCGGTTCCCTTTGCGGTGACCGAGTAGTGATTGAAAGTGGCCGGGTCGATCGCCGAGGACGATAGATGACGGAAGGCCAGTTGCAACCCACGTGTGGCAATCTGGGCATTGAACCTGCCATGTTGAATTGATTTCGTTCGTCCTGATGGATATAATGTTGTTGATAAAGGCTAATGATAAGGCGACCAGTGTGTTGTCTACGCTGACCGGTTGGGAGTGGTGGGCGGAGGCGATCGTGGTGGAGTGATAAGAGATGTTTGGAGGCGTGTTATGACGGGATGTTTCAGCGGAATCGGAAAGATAGTAGGCAGAGTGGTAATCCATAGAGCGGGTGGCGACGGGGGCGAAGATGGGTGGTGGGATCATGTTCTGAGAATACTGAGCATGCCGGTCTGGCTCTGTGCGGATATCTGGAAGGTTCATAGGTTCTAGCAACCGCACTCGGCCTGAGCAGCTGTATACTACCTCAAAGGCGCAAGCAAACGTACCTATGGATGGTTCTCGCTGCTGAATACCAGCGCGCCCCCGGATCGGAGTCTGGGGATCTCGGAAAATACCAAAATGCGGTAACAATGGAAGCATATCTGCTGAGATATTCTGAGACAATAATGCAGTAGAACGTACACCGGAGACAGGTTTCCTGAGGAAGCAGGCCACCAGATAGCAGAGCTTTTATATACAAGAGAGTCTGAGCCTTGCTGTCATGGACAAGAGCTTGGAGCGACGAGTAGAGTACCAGAGGATCACCTAGTACAAGATTGGTGTAGCGAGGGATACCTCTTTATCCGGAACGTGACACCTTTTGTCCGAGCATATTGCATCCTCACTGCCAGGATCTAAGTTCACAGACTGACCTGTGGCCAGCGGTAAGAAAGGTCCGATACTGGACCGATATTGACGCAGAATTGTCATATTATTAGTAGATCGTGCTAGCACGGGGTAGCACTCGACGAAATAAGCCTCCAAGCACCGTCATGCAAGGACTGAACGGGAGGATGTCGACGAAATAGCGCAACGATGGGAGCGGGTGGCCGAGTATGCCACCATCGGAACGAAGCGGCGGAGTTTAAAAGGTCAGAAGAATCCGTCCGTTCGTGTCTTTCCTCGTGTCACTCGGTCTCTTGTGCAGCTCCCTCTGCAAATCCTCGCTTGCTAAGGTAGCCTGGTACTAAACCTAAGGCGTCACCTATAGCCAAACCCTAACCAAACCCAAACCAAGCCTAACCCTGTAGCTGAGGGTGTCGGCGTACGAATGTGAGTACTAGGAGCGCTTGTCCTAGGGGCACTAGCCCAGAGAGAATGTGGGTGAACTGAGACCGTGGGCTTGGGGCTGGATACACCAGGACGCAAGGTCACACTGAGTATGGCGAGAAGCAAAGGAGATCGAGTTAGGGAACTATTCTACGATACAGGTAGTTCTTATATACATCCTGGGCTGACCCTTGAGGGCACGTCCTCACTGTACACTAACGAGTGAACACTACAGGAATCCTTCATGGATATCCAGTGGGTCCAGCAATGGGCACAATGGGTACAAACCGCTGAGTCAACATGCACAAGACTATTCTAGAACGTTCCAGACCTGATCACATGTCCCTACATCACGACCACAAGGTCACATGCCATCACGTGCCTACCACATGACTGGTCACGTGCCTATCCCTCTATCCATCCTATATCTTCATCGTCGAAG
>NW_006763142.1:1490021-1596436 GCF_000264905.1 Stereum hirsutum FP-91666 SS1 | reverse complement strand
TGGATACACCAGGACACAAGGTCACACTGAGTATGGCGAGAAGCAAAGGAGATCGAGTTAGGGAACTATTCTACGATACAGGTAGTTCTTATATACATCCTGGGCTGACCCTTGAGGGCACGTCCTCACTGTACACTAACGAGTGAACACTACAGGAATCCTTCATGGATATCCAGTGGGTCCAGCAATGGGCACAATGGGTACAAACCGCTGAGTCAACATGCACAAGACTATTCTAGAACGTTCCAGACCTGATCACATGTCCCTACATCACGACCACAAGGTCACATGCCATCACGTGCCTACCACATGACTGGTCACGTGCCTATCCCTCTATCCATCCTATATCTTCATCGTCGAAGTGGCACCTGGGGCCACAATGCCTGCAAGGCGCGTACACTCCTCAGAAACGCCGAGAAATAAAGAGTTAGGTTTAGCCCGAAGGCCGTTTCATCGCTCATAAGTCAAGAATGTGATTGTCACATCACACTTGACCTTTGCTTCTTTGGCAAGAAGAATGACACTGGTGTTTATACTCAGGGGATCTCGGCGACTCTGGTCTTAATTGACACAACATTTCTCATCGGACAATTACCCTGGGCAGAAGAGGATCTACGTCATGCATTGAAGAGCCCTCAGCTGATAGACCTAGACGTGTCAACGCTAAAGCTGGAATATGACACTCTCCGAGTCTTGGTACTTAAACTGCTCAGCAATCCTTGACCACTATCTCTAGACCCGTCGCTTTCACTGTTACAGCTTGGGCCTTGAGGACTTCTTTCTACTCTCATGTCCGATTTACAGCTTGAATACCATCCTGCATCCATAGTTCGAGCATGCATTAACTGGCACGCCAGTGAGTCTCTTCACTTTGTATACATCTATCTACATACCCTCCGAGTCTCAGATCCGCGATTGCAGATAACCGCCACGAACGTGTTCGCACTGCTGTGTCCCAGCATATCAGACCTATCGCAAGTGATGGCAATCCAGACCGGCACACAATGATACTGCATATCGACGAATCCAAGGAAAAACATCGTCGGGAAGGTATGTACCTTCCGCATGCATACTAACCATATCGTTTCTCACCAATTGAATCAGCTCTGCTAGCCAAGCTCTACCAATACAGAAGCTTATTCGGACGGATAGCTGTCACTGAACCCCAAGGAGTTGACCGCAATATCTCTCACATGCTCGCTCGAAGTCACACGCTGACTAGAGCGCTCAAGTACCGCACTCAGTTCTGTAATCTGGCCGCAGCAATCGAGACTGGGCGTCGTGAAGCCAGCAGTATCCTCTACTTCTTCCTCGGCATTCCTGGTATATTGATCACTGACTCTCGTGTTGACATCACTATACAACATGCTCACTTTTTCTCTATCTCTCTCTAGTGCCTCTAGACAGTTTTATAGTGGACCTCGCTTTGGCAGAGAGTGAGGGACACCAGCAGCAGAGTAGTAACCTCGGAAGGTCAACGGTCAACGCTGCTGCAGTTGACGATGTATCTATCGAGCCTGGTGCGGTAAGTCTGTTTTCGCAAAAATTCATGATTCAGTCTATACTTATAAGACTCTGCCCATAGCTCATGATGTGGACAGGCCCTCGTGCACTGCAAGGCATGGGCCGCTGCCACTTCCATAGCGCTACTGATCCTATGAGCAGTGTTATCACGTCACGTAAGAACACGACACTTTCTCTTGCACCCATCGGTTCTCATTTATGTTTCTTATATTGATTCATGCAGTGCCCGTTCCAAATGAGTGTACGCTTGACTTCATAGTCGCCGCGTCGTCATGGATAGGATGAGGGAAAGCTGGACACTTCAATTTCTTATACTTATGAACTCTAGCAGGGCTTTTTACTGTACTATCTTTCGTTCTTCGTATGTGTGCCCTACAGCAGATGTGAATACCGTCGTGGATATGAACATCCTTGTCTCGATGACCTGCCAGAAGTACTCAGTCGAGAGTCCAAACTTAGACACCTGGACAGGGAGCGCCACAGTGCCACTCAAAGCTGCCAGAGAGGACCCCGAGTCGCCCCCTTCATTTCCCGTTCATTTCGCCAAGCTACCTGTTTTAGCCGAGCGCTGAGCAGTGTGCGGGATTCCTCAGCCGCACACCTCTTGGCACCGGCAAGCAGTGCTGCCCATGTCCGAGCGTCCATCGGCTTCCGAACCGGGCAGGAGGGGTGGCGGTGTGGCCCTGTTCTGTGACTGCAAGCCGAGGCACCAAATACTATCAACGTCCATGTCTTGCTCAGGCTCACCAAACAGGCTCACATTCCAGGGTGAATGGGCACTTTCGTAGGTTGTGGCCATAGAACGACATCGCAACTGTCCATTTGAGTGAGTTTTGAGGAGGTTTGAGATTTCTGTGGCTGGCCGCGCGCCAAGGTGCCACCTGCTCGGGGTGATCATAAGCGGTCGGCATGCCTTATAAGGCTGCTTGTAATCTAATCCCTTGTTCACACGGGCACGGCCTTAGATAAGAATACCACCCTCGGCTTATTTTACCTTATAAGGGGTCTCGCGTCCTTGGCAAGCAATATAATCGCCCTTATAAGGTAACCGGCTTATAAGCCGGAGTCCAGAACTCCGACATGAGGGTTTGAATGCGATGATAGACCCGTCTACCGTTGTTGCTCACATTCTGAAAATCCTGCTCCTCATCTTGGAAAACTGATGTCAGAAGGTGAATATTCTGAACCAATGTAACATGACCTACCATCATCCACCGGCACGTCGCCAGCTTCCTCTTTCCGATTCATTTTCAAATTGCCGTCAGTCACAGGGATAGTTAAAGTAGGAGAAAAGCGTACTAGACAAAACTTTACCATTGAGCTCGAAGAAAAACGCTAGGGAAGTTGCGGTGAAAAGCCAATTTAATACTGGGTGTTTAAGGAATGCCCCCAAGAAGCGAAGGAGATTGTCGACTTTCAAAAGCGCGTCACGCTCGGGCGACGCGTTCGTACCGACAGCCATAAGTACCCGTAGGCGTTTGATGGTGGTTGAGATGAGACCGAGCCACTTCGGGGCGAGCTCGATGTTGAACTCAAACGTCAGACCCGATTCGTCAGGAAGCAGGTCAGCCGTCTTGATGATATTGGCAGTAACCGGGTCGACTTTTATGGTTGGGTTACATTGTCCCCGGAGATCGTTCACGTAATCCTTGAACCTCCGAAAGTCTGCCTCGTTTGGCTTCCACTCGCTCATGACCGCGACAGGATCCACCATCCAGGGCCCTCGGTTGACAGCAAGCCCTTGAAGACGCTGTCCAATTTTCGGGTAGCAGTGGAAGACGATCCAACGGCAAAGTTTGCCAACGCCGATATCGGGCCCCGCCTTGTACCTGAAGATAGAAAGCAAATCTCTTGCGTGCTCCTCAAGAGTCGGGATAGATCTGAAGGGGCGCTCGGGTTAGTGAAGTTTGTGGTATTGGTGGGCAAGGATGGTTACTTAGGTGGGTTGTCGAAGTCAATTGTCACTGGCAGACTAGGTTGTATGTCCACGGAGATATAGCCTTCCGAGGGAGTCGAGCTGCTCGTAGCTTTCCCACCTGAGTTCGAGGAGACGACGATGCCAGCAATCAACCCCTCTGGACTGATGTTGCCCGTGACGGCTACAATCATCGAACCGTCGAGAGTGAGCATATTTGCGAGATGGACGAAGGGTTCGATGGGGCCACGAGGCACGCCTTTTGTCGTTAATTCTTTGCCGAGGCGACAGCCGTAAAGGAGGGAGGTTAGGAAGCGGATGGACTGTACGACATTGTCAGGCGGCGGAGTCGGGCGGAGTAGTATCGCGCGGCAACCTACGCCACACGAACATACTCACGCCACTGACTCGCCAGCCGACTCGTCATATTCGCACTCGCTCTTATTTCATATCTCTATTTGGTTCAACCAAATAGTAGTTGTATATATATGTGGTGGACTCGTATCCTGTAGCTTCACCTTCATCTTGTAACCCTCGTACCACCCTTTGGAATACATCCGCACCCTACACGGGCAACGCGGGTACCGTTCTCTCCGGTGCGAATACTGTAGTTTTTCGACCATAAGTTCGTGGGAAGATTATGTCAGACGTGACACTCGCCAGGCCACGGTTCGTTTGGCTGGGCCACGCGTGACGGACCAATGAAATTGTTCGCAGTACGACACAAAAATTGATTCTCGGGCAATTTCGGTGCAAATTGGTCACGATTTACTGTTCGTGGACCCGCGTATCTGCGTGACCATTGGGTCAAATATGTTCGCCGGCGCACCCTGCGTGATGCGTGACGAACATATGGTCGAAAAACTACAGTACCTCAAGACCAAGGAACCCGACCTCTTACAGACATCGTCTTTCGTGCTAGGTGATTGGGTCTACATGGGCACAAAATGAAGATTAACACTGATTTAGTTTATAAGCGCTGTAACAGTAGCTGGCTCACCATGATTCTGAGCCGTAAGATTAGTGGCAGTCTTTCGATGTTTGTTGGAGGTCTTCTTGGTCCTTGGAAGTGAGACTGCTTGACCCTAACCTTAGATGATTACGTCATCACTTGTTTCCGGAAAGCCTTAATTGGCCCTCGCTTTGATCGTGTCATTCTCCATGACCGCGCCGTAACTATCGATGTTTGCTTTCCCTTTTGTCTTCTCACAAGCACAATAACTATTCTCACAACTCCCTACAACAATCTCTAGCCTCTCGTCGTGGTAAAGTTACGTTTCAAAAGGTGTTGCTAGTAAACGGTTCAAAAGATTATACTCGTGTGGCGACCTCCTTTCAAGACGGTCTTGCCCACCATCGCTCGTCGTTTGACGATGCCCAACTTCCCTCAATCGAGGACTATGAGCAGTGTCAAAAGAGTCACAGAAGATTATCAGTCTTACTTGCCATGGATGGTCCTCGCGAACGCCATGTTGTTCAGCACTCTCTTGTGCATTATCATCGCATATTTCGTTGGCCCCACTCTTTTGCGCTTGTATTGCGCTTGTATTGCGCTTGCATCATGCGAAGAATGGGGATCGGAAACCGTCGAGGTGCGTGTTTTCCCTATGTCCTATGAGGATCTTATGTGAACGTCATCAACAGACTTGAAATCGACACTTCACACCTGGCGCCACCTTCACGCGTCCAACACCATCCTCAGCCACACATAGCATCCCCCAGCAAACTACATCTCGACCACAATCACGACAGTAATCGTGACGACTTCACCGACCGGGATTCAGACCCCGAAACCTCCCGCATGACTTGGCCTGCATTCATGCCCAGCTCCATCAACCCCTCCGACTTCCGCCGGCTATGGCGGTTGTTGTACGTTCCTTTCCTCCCGACCTTACCTCCATACGAAAGATGCCTGACCTCTGTATGCGTCCATCTACAGACCGAGCGGTTTTCCCCGTCAAGCAGCAGCGCACCACGAACTCTGTGGCGTCCGTCTGAATTTCTCTATGCCGCACGTAACGAGGTCAGTCCGTTCACTCGTACTGTCTTCCTGAACTATAGCACGCTAACGCAACGCACTATCTACCCCACCTCTCTGTCTACGTCGTTCCGCCCAATCCACCCTCCCGCCTTCTCCCCTCCTATCGCCCCCTCCCCCTCCCACCTCCCACTTCCCAATTTTCACTCTTTCTCCACCCAAACCCAAACCCAAAGCATCGGCCTCGGCGGCGGTTCCCTCGTCCGTCAAGACTCCACCACAGGCCGCGTCACCATCGGGCCCGACTCGGTCGGATATCGGATAACGGACGAGGCGCTCGTATTCGGGGGGAAGACTCTGACCGCGACGGATGTGGTGGTTGCGGGGGGTTGGAGGGGGTCGGCGATAAGAGCAAAGTATCACACCTCCTCTCTGCTTCGTCGAAGTCTGATGGTGAGGGAGCGTCGGAGAAGGCTGAGGCTGAGGGATTGGTGGAGAAGGCGCAGGAGAGGATCCGGGTGATGTTGGAGAATACGTTGGACGCGATGAAGACGTCCCAGGCGGATCTGCCGGTTTATCTGGTCGGTGGGGGGTCGATCCTGATAAAGGAGGGGGTGAGGATGAGGGGGTTGAGTAGGGTTTGTAGGTTTGGGTGGTTTGATGTGGCGAAGTGAGTGTTTCGTTTGATTTTGTTGAGAGGGGAATGCTTATTGATCGGGGATTTTTGGGGGGGATGCAGTGCGGTCGGAGCGGCTATAGCGCAGGTGAGTTGAGATTTTGATTGTGTCTTGGCCTGCCGCTCTCTTCCTTTCCTTTCCTTTTCATATCTTCGTCCCGTCCTTCCCCCTCCTACATTCCTTAGCCCTCTCTGCACCTGCACCTCCTTCATCCTCCTCGCACTCCATAAACCTTTTTCGTTTCCTCAACTCATCACATCCTATCATCTCCCATTCTCACTCCCTCCCCCAACTCCTCCCCCTCCTCCTTCTTCCCATCTCGCAATCTCACTCACTTCCTCTCCCCAATATAGATCTCAGGAACAATAGACACCGTCGCCGATATCTCCACCAAGCCCATGGCCGAAGTGCGCGCGTCGATCGAGAAACAGGCGATCGAGAAAGCGACAGAGGCGGGTGCGGATGCTGAGAAGGTATGTCTCTCGTTTTAGTTCTGGGCGTTCGATTTATTGGGATTGGGTTGTATTGTGTTTTCACGAATCTCTTTCGTCCCGTGTGGCCTTATCAACACGTCTGGCTCTACTGCTAACCTTCGCTTCCTCAATTCTCGACCCATCCCATATGTCGCCTTTCCTCTTCTTCCTTCCGCATCGTCGTCGTCGAACTCACCTCCCTATCTTTCATCCCACTCTCGGTCAAGATCATAGAGAGCGAGGCGATCCCGGTCGCGTATACCGCCGGCCGCTGCAGGTTCTACGTCAAAGCTGCGCGCGAATGAAGCGGCGTTCCGACGAAGGCCTCTTCCACCTCCGCTCCCACTTCCACGACCCCGGCAAACAAAGTAGAGAAAGTGAAGGAGGAAATGAAAGAGGCGGTGGAGACGTTCGGGGAGAAGGTGAAAGGGGTGTTCCATCACAAGACTGCTCCCAAGGAGTCGAAGGGCGCAAACGAGGGTGCGAAGGAGATGAAGGAGGTAGACGATGATCTCGAAACTGCCCAAGCGATCTTGGACTACAAACCGCGCATCACCGCTTCCATTTCGAATGCAAAGAAACTGGAATGGCACATCTCGGCGACGGACCTGGCCTGGATTGCGGAGGGGTGCTACGTGCTCGGGTGTGGAGGAGGCGGCTCGCCGCATCATGTGTTCTTGCAGTTGAGGGAGGCGGTGAGGGCGGGGGAGGGGATCAGGGTCGTTGATCTGGGGTATTTCGATGATGAGTCTTCCGGTGAAGTCGAAAAAGAGGGAGGACTGGTGGGGTGGGGTGGAGGGATGGGAAGTCCGGAGGTTTCGTCGGAGAGGTTGTTGGGTGAGGAGTATGGACAGGCGATGGAGGAGTTGTTGGAGTTTATGCGGGTGCGTTTGAACTTCTTCCTTTCAATCTTCTCTACGTTTAACGGAATCGTTGTACGCTGCTGATGTGGTGGTTTGGATCTGTGTAGATCGATAAGCAGAGGTTGAAGGCGTTGGTAGCGCTCGAGATCGGAGGCGCGAACGGGATGATCAACGTCAGTCTTTCACCTACTTTATGCTCAATCTGTGCCGCTGACTCACATACAATGTTGGTACGCAGATGACGCTCTCTTCCAGCGGATGTATGAACATTCCCATCCTCGATGGTGATTTCATGGTGCGCAAATATATCCTTCACGCCATTTTGCTAGTCCATTCCGCGTGTATGTACTTACGCTACTCTACTCTGCATCTGCATAATCCAGGGCCGCGCATACCCAACGGGCTGGCAAGTGACGCCGAACGTGTATGATCCCAGCGAACGCTCGCTCAACATCCTTCCCGCTGCTATCGCGAGCGGAGATGGGAATTACATGGTACGCATCGCATACATTAGAGCCCAATATGTGTTAGGTCGCTGATCTGAGGGTGATCAAAATCCGCTGTGCTTAGGTGATGACGAAAGCGAAGAAGAGTATGGACGTTGATTCGGCGTTGAGGGCTGCGTGTTGCGAGATGGGGTGCGTTTACAGCTATAGCTCATTTGCTACATCTCGTGTTGCTTACTGTTCCGTTTTTGAATGTGTATAGAACGCACGTAGGATTCGCGAACAAACCCCTCCCCATCGCAGGATCTCTCCTTCGTACCTCCATGATCCGCAACACGGTCTCTCTGTCTTGGCGATTGGGAAGGGCGCTCGCTTTGGCATCCAAAGGTTCGTTCATACCCCTCCACTCTGTGTTGCGGTTGATCGTTGACCTGGGTTCGATTGTGAAAAGGTGGGAATATTGGGAATGTGGGCAAGGTCCTCGTCGATGCGCTGGGTGGCGAGAAGACGGGAGAATTCTTTTTGGTGGCAAGATCGTCGACGTTACGAGGAGGTACGCCCCGTTCGACCATCGCTCGTCCGTTGTCGATGATCAATATTGACCCTGAGTAATGGTGGTCTTGTTACAATCGTGTAGAGTCTACAAAGGCCACACGATCGGTGAAGTCCACATCGCGGCCTTGGCGGTGGACGACGAGGATGTGGACGATGAGGTAGAAGGTCAGGTACAGAGGTTCGAGGGGACGACAGTCATCCCGTTCAAGAATGAGAATTTGTATGCGGAGGTGGATCAGGGTGATGGGAGCGGTAAGAAGGTGCGTGGTCTTTTCTTTCTACATTTCACCACTACAAGTGCGACGACTCCTACTACCTTCGACATCGGCCATTACACATCATCTCCCATTGTTCTTCATCCTCTCCGTTCCGATTTTCCAATCAAAAAACTGACCATCATGCCCCTCCCATGCAGATCGTAGCGACCGTGCCCGACCTCATCGCCGTCCTAGACGCCCAGTCAGGCTGTGCGCTCCGAACACCAGACTACAAGTACGGCCTGAGGGTGTTGGTGCTCGGTATCACGGCCGCGCCGCAGTGGACGAGTACGGCGAGGGGATTGGAGTTGGGCGATTTGAGGGCGTTTGGGTACGTGCTTCTCATGTCTTCTCTTCTCTTTTCATCTCAGTGTCCTTTCCTCGATTTCATGTGGCGGTGGCTAATTGTGGGCGCGATGCGTAGGTTCGAGGGCATCCCGTGGTGTGCCGCTGGGAGAGTATGTCCAGCCGAAGAGCGTGATTGAGGAGTATGGCGCTACGGCGTGAGTCCTGGATTCGCGCCAGCAGCTAATAGAGGAGTAGATATCGTCCGCTCCGTTCGTGTTTGTTTGTGGTAGCCTTATTTATTGAACCTAAGAAACATATTCCAGAATCTTTATGAAAGAAGCAAGGAGAGTCAGGTCGGGCTCGCTTCAGAGCCTCTGATGCGTCTGATGTATCTGTGCCACATTCCGAACACAAGCTCGCTCTTTTACTTTTGCTCTTTTTCGTCGGATTCTCCCTCATTCAGATCGTCACTTATCTATCATCAGGGCTGGAATATACTGTAGTCACGCGCGTTTTGTTCCCGCTACTCTAGTAATGGGTCTTACAGGAAGTATCGTTTGGTTTGGGACGGACAATCGCGCAATTCCCTTACAAGCGTGGGAAAAGTAGAAGTAAGAATCGTTACTTTTTTTGGCAGGGAAAAGGTAGCTGAAAAGTAACTTTATTCAGACTCCACGGAAACTGGTGAGTCAGATTCGGTTCTCCTGTGCTCCGAGTCCTTCTGCATCCCTCCCAGCCAAGTACAAATAAGTAGGCCGCCGCTAGAAGAGATCGTTCGACTCTGAGGCTTTGTGGTTTTCTGCCCAGTCTAATCGTCTACCAGTCGGCTCTACGCTTATTATCGACTGAGACAAGAATTCGAGCATCTAAATTTGGAGACGGACCGCCCTTTGCATTTCCTGTTACATAGCCTACCTCACACCGACCCGTTCCCGCACTCTGGTCAAAGAAAGAAGCATCGATGCCAGCATGTCGTACAGCCTTTGTTTTCCTGCTCGCATTCCTCCTCGCCAGGGTGCTTGCTGCACCCTAGGATCACGACCCTCATCCCCCTTGCTGCCCTCTACCGTCGACCTTACTCTCCGCGTCTCCAATTCCCCCCGATGTCTTCACAACTGACAGATATGAACCAAAATCAACCCACCTTTGGCTCTACTCGCTCGCGTAAACGTCTAGGAATAATGGTCTGGACAAGGATACGGAATATTGGAGGTATACATGATTATTAATTCTGAGAGTTTCTCCAATTTTTGAACTCTCGCTATTCAGTGAAAAAATCTCCGTCACGCAACTCTGGACCTGAAGTCTTGAACTCGATGAGTACAGCAGCCGACGGCGAGTCCGTTCCTAAACACGGTCTTGCCCTCGATGAGCCTGCCACCGGAGGAAGCATCATTGACAGGGTTGCGGTTCGGCTGAAAATGGCATTGTGTACGCATATTTTCTTCCTTTCACTATTACCGGTGCAATATGGTCTGACGAACGGGCGAACTGTGAGCAGTGAAGTTGCGCACCCGTGTTCAGTCTCCTACAACGCATGTGTCAACTTCAGAGGCGCTGTCCATAGCCGCCGGGCTCCTCAAGGAGGTTGCGACGATGACGCAGAACGCTCCGTATATCCAGACTCTTTCGAGTCTGATCACTCACATAGTCCAGGTGAACGACGTATGTGTTGCCATTTTAGTGGGGATCAGTGAACTCGTGACACTGATTGAGTGTGCTCACAGGAGATCGACCTGTTGAAGTCGAAGAGAGGGCTATTGAGGGGGAATGTCCTCCTGCTGCGAGAGATCATAGAGGACGTGGAGGAGCGACTTGGCCCCGATGTCGATCTTCCCATGGACACACAAAAGTCGTTTCGGATGCTCGAGAGGTGGGTCAATTTCAAGAGCGCTCGCTGTCATAAAATGCTGATAATTGTGATGGGCTAGTGTGCTGAACGAGGTCGTTCTCGTTCTCGAGAAATGCTTTTCCACCAAAAAGGGAAAGCTTTTGTTTGCGAGGAAAAAAATGCTGAAGGATATCGAGCACTGTGACGCGGAACTCAAGGTGGCCTTGCAATGCTTCAATGTATGTTTACTACATCATTCTTTTCACTAAATTCGCACTTATACTGATGAATATCGTGGTGCTTCCGTCAGACCAAGCTGCAGATCACTCAATGCCTGGACAACAAGAGGATAGAGGTATATTATTTACGTCCTCCCACTATAAAATTTTGAAATCCTGATCCTTAACACTGTATAGACGAAGGTCGATAATGTAGTCGAGGCTGTCGAGAAGTGCAAAAAGGGTATGTGTGGGCTGTGTCATCGGTTTCTGCGTGTTTAGATGGAAGTCGGACAGCTCACGTACTTGTGTGCTTCATTTATAGCGGGCAGTACAGCGATCACATATGTGATCGCTGTAGAGGTTTTTTTTTTTAACCGAGAAAAATCGAGGGTATAAGACATGGACGAGTCCTAATAACTAACAGCCCGGCGATGTTCACCAAGCGCTCCCCAGCAGTCCCCAGCGTGTTTTGACGATTATGTATTCTTTCATGTCTCCGGGTAACTGTCTTCAGTCTTGGTCTGTCCCTGGACTTCGTGTGTTCTGATCCCACCTTCCGTGATCATTACAAGACAAGCAAGAATAGGTCCTCAGTGTGGCGGCTCCAGACACGGACTAGGAATGTCTGCCGATAACTACGTACAGTTCACTGTGTTTCTTAGTTCCTTTCTGTCCTTTCGCTTCTACTATAAAGATAATTCTGATAATGACATCGAACCATAAATAGTCGTGCGCTGTGGCCCTCGGAGTCTGTGGCGAGAGAGAACATACGAAGAGGCCGATATATAAGCTATGCTCTCGGGGAACTTACATCCAAGTGTCTGAGTCACTAACAGGTATAGTAGTCCTCCCTCCCTCTCTTGCTGCTCTCCACGCATGAGCCATTGTCGATGTCGTTACACTCGAGAACACTGACCCGCTCACCGAACAATTGTCGACGAGTCGAATGACGGGATGTGGCCCGACCGGCCCCATCAGGTCGGATCCTACCATTTTCTAAGGATGGCAGTCAGCTCGGAGAGGACTGTCCTGTCGGTGAAGACCTAATGCGGCTGCTAACATTTATATAGCTGTGGTAGGTTTCGAGCCGTCTATCTCTGATATGTTCTGTGTGAGACGTCCAAGAGTCAAGATGAAGGAGCAGTAGGAGACAAGCTGCGAACCCTTCACGCCACACCGACTCTGTGAAGATGAAGCGTGTGGCGGAACCTCACGGTGAGGTTAGGGTGTGGATTGCAGGCATAGCCCGCCTCGTCCCAATCATTTGCGAACCATGATCATCACCCGAAAACACTGTGCTCCTATGACCAGATACTCAGGTTCCTTTCCAGCTCTCGTGCCAGCGGAATGCCATCCTGGCGCGCGAATGAAAAACTGTCCGATCGAAGAGACGAGGAGACGATGCGACGAAGCCGCGACGAGATGCGAAGAAGGACGAAGGAAGTGGGAGAGAGGGCGAGGGCGAGGGCGAACCGCGTTCGACTGGATAGCAGGGTGGGCTTGATGTGGACGTGGTAAGGTTTCAGTACGAACTGAAGAGCACAGAGAGGGCTGGAGTTGAGTTAGTAGAGGGCGTTTAGGCACGTACTTTCGCTTCTCTTCCTCTTCTCATGCCCTTTTGCTCGTCTCTGGTGGGATTCACAGATGAAGAGTCTACCGTGTATGCTGCTGGGATAGCATGTCCATCCGTCCGAAGAGCATGACTGGGCTGTATGGCGTTGTAGCCTCGGTCTATCATCTACGACAGCAGTAGTGCTGCAGCGTAGAAAAGACGCATCCTGCTTGACCAATCCCCACGATGTATCTCTGGAGAGGCCTTACTCCGAACGCAAGCTCGCTCTCTTCTCTTCTGTTTCTCTTGCATTCTTGATTGCATTCATAGCCTCCCATGAGGATTTGGACTCCTCTATCGTCACGAGCGGGAGATACTGTGTTGCCGGAAACAGATCCACACGTCCGTTGTTCTCAGGCTACTTGATCTATGTGAACCTCCCGGTGGACGAACCGACATGTTCATGTCAGAGGTATTGAACTTTATTCGTTCTCAGTGTTTCCAAAATCTCTGAACGCTCGATGTCCTGTAGGAGAAGTTATAGTTTCATGTTATTTGTGTGTTCGTGTGCAGCCTTACTTGTTTGACTTATGAGCGATACTGCAGGATTTCTGTCGGTGATATGTCATCTCTCGACTCTCTATTGTTCAAGTTTGCGCAACTTAGAAGCGCCTCACCATTTGGTCGTCCTAGAGGTCTTACACCGCTTCTTCATTTCACCAACATCCTGTGTGCTCAATCTAGCTCGTTCCCGCTTTCTTCGCAGCGACAGAGGAACTCCCAACATAGCTTTCGTCCCGTCATCTGGGTCACTGTGGACCATGCCACTTGGTGCGTCCGTATACGACGATACTCGGCTCTCCCTTTCTTTCTATCCACCATCTGTCCGCCCGTCGACTGTGTGTAGTAACCTCACACATCCCGTCATCACTTTTATCGTCGAGAATTCCAGTCTATACTCTTGGAAAATACGATGGCAAGATTATTTAGACTAAAGAGACGCTCAAATGAAGGTAATTATCGCCATTCTTGCGGTCGTAGTCCTGAGTAGTATTGAATATTTGTCGTCAGAGCATACGCCCACAACGATCACAGCGACGGAGAATGACTCTATTGGCCCCGTGGTTGTTGAAGAAGGTGCATCGAGACACTCGAAGGGAAGAAGCTTGCGAATCGCCGTGAATGTGAAGGCCGCACTCTGTACGTCCAATTGTCGTCTCCAGAGCTGTATCATAGAATTAAATTGTCTAACGAATCGGATTTGTGTGGCGAAATGGCGCAAGCGTGTTGCAAAGGCTCCAACCATGGAAGCGTTGTGCATAACCGCGGGAGTATTGAGCGAAGTAGCGACGATGACGCAGGGCGTGCCATATATCCAGACACTTTCGAATCTGATCACATATGTGGTCTCTGTCAACGACGTGCGTCCAACAAATATTATTCTTATAGTCCAGGATGATTTATTCATATATTATTATATCATAGGATATCGATTTGTTGAGGTTCGAACGAGGGTTGTTGAGAGACAAAGTCCTGCACCTGCAGAGCATGATAGACGAGACGGAGAGGAGGCTTGGCCCCGATGTAGATCTTCCCATGGATTTTCAAGAGCCGTTCAGGATGCTCGAAATGTAAGCTTTTATCTCCGAGTCCTCGTACAGAATGAGCGCTGATGAGGGACATTATTCAGTATACTTAAGCAGGTCGTTGTCGTTTTAGAGAAGTGTGTTGCTACCAAGGGACCTCTGGGAAACGCGAAATACCTGTTCTCCAGAAAGGATCTCATCAAAAGTATCAAGCACTGTGATGAAGAGCTCAACACTGCCTTGAAATGCTTCAACGTGAGTTCATTCGTGTACTCACTCACTGACAATCGTGGTTTGTAATCGATACTAACAAATTTGTGGGTGCTTCCCACAGACGAAGCTGCAGGCCATCCAATCTCTTGATATCAAGGACGTAAAGGTATATGTTTCTCATTATTTATCCACCATATACCTCTGATATTCCATCGCCATGCATAGACGGACTTGCGCACAGTATCGGCGAATGTCGACGGCCTAACGGCGACTGTGGACGCAATCGTGGACGAGATGCTCTCGCAGAAAGACGCAAAGGGTAAGTACGGGCTGTGTCCTCGGTTTCTACAGGTCTAGATGCCAAGTCAGATAACTCACGTACTTGTGTGCTTGATTTATAGCGGGCAGTGCAGCGATCACATATGTGGTCGCCGTCCAGGTTTTTTTTTATTTAGCTTCTACAGCGAAAATCATCAGGTATCAAGTGATTTCATATGTAAATGGATGTATACTTACTCTTTCCACCCGCCGGACGTACTCGGTTTCCTCTTCTTCACTTTGAGCTCTGCGTCCTTCCATCCCCGTACCTGTCTTCAGTCTTTCTCTGTCCCTACGCATCGTGTGTTGTTCTCCCACAGCCCGTGATAATTACGAGGCAAGCGAGGAAGCATGGGTCGTCACTGGCGGTTTCAGATACGGACTAGGAATGTCTGCCGACAAGTAAATGCGTGCATCTCACTCTGTGTTCTTCTTGACCTTGTGCTCTTTCATTTTTATTACACAGATAATTATATTAATGACATCGAACCATACTTAGACAGGTTTGTGCTGTGGCGAGAGAGAAAGTACGAAGAGGCCGATATAAGCTTAGTCCGCCTACATACAAGTGCCACTGACGGGTATAGTGTTCCCTGAGCTAGTGTTCTGCACGGGTCTGGGTACACCCGCGGTTTTCGAGCACGGTGTGTGGCGGGTACGGGTACGGGTCTGAGGTTTTTTGAACCGTGAAATACCGCGAGACCCGCGGTTCTTGCGACGGGTTTGAGTCTCGGAAATCAGAGGTGCTCGAAGGAGCACTTTCATGACTTGCTGAGCCAAGGATGCTCTTGATGGTTCAGTTTGAGCTTGCGCTCTAATTCCAGGTCGTCAAAGACTCGTTTGTGGAGATATGCCATACCGCACCGTTTCGGTCGCCAAAATAGGTCAGCAAGAACAACGGCTGTAATTGTTTAGACTCGCCCCATTGAGTGACAATTATCATTTGTGGGCCCGGGGGCTCTAACACCTCCGTCTGGTACATATAAAGCGCGCTTAGAACACCTTCATGGCAGTCAACACACCTCAACACCGTACAAAATAACCGCGGTTGAGCAACCGCGGTGGCAAGAGACAAACCCGTGCCACACCGCGGGTTACCCGTACCCGTACCCGTGCGGGTGCGGTGTCTGGCGGGTACGGGTACGGGTTCGTCTCTGGCACCCGCGGTTGGACCCGTGCAGAACCCTAGTTCCCTCTCTCCTTCTCTCCACGCTTCAACCATTGTGGATATCATTAGCCTCGCTGACACTGATCCGCTCACCGAACAACTGTCGACGAGTCGAACGACGGGATATGACTCCCGACTGGCCCCATCATTGACAGGCCCACCCGATCCTACCTTTATTTAAGTTATGTCGATCTGCTCGCAGGGGACTGTCCTGTTGGTGAAAACCTAACACGGCTGCTAACATTTATGTAGCTGTGGTAGGTTTCGGGCTGGCCATCTTTGACATGTTCTGTGTGAGAGGTCCAAGGCGAAATAGAAGTGGAAGACAATCTGCGTTCGGAAACGCCACATAGACTCTGCAGTGAATATAAGGCGTGTGGCGGAACCTCGAGATAAGGTTAGGGTGATGATTGCAGTCTTGGCCATAGCCCCGACCATGGCCATTTGCGAACCGTGATCGTCACTCGAAGATACTATGCCCCTATAACCACTTCAGGCTCTTTTATTGTGCCGGCGCCAGCGGAGTGTAAAGCGCGACGAGAGATGCGAAGAAGGTCGAAGAAACGGAAGAGGCGCCCGCGCTCGACTGGACAGCACGGTTAGCTTGATGTGAACGTGGTTGATTATCAGAACGGAGCGAGGGTGTTGGTGCCCTATGTCACGGACGAGGACGGAGAGGGGGCTGGAGTTGTGCGAGTAGAGGGTTTGGGTACGTGCTTTCGCTTCTCTTCTCCTTTCCATGTCATTTTCCTCGTCTCTGGTGGGATTCACAGATCATGTATCTACCGTGTATGCTGCTGGGATAGCATGTCCATCCGTCCGAAGAGCGTGACTGAGGAGTATGGCGTTGTAGCCTCGGTCCATCGTCCACGACAGCAGTAGTGCTGCACCGTAGAAAAGATGCATCCTGCTTGGCCAATCCCACGATGTATCTCTGGAGAGGCCCTACTCGCTCGCTCTCTTCTCTTCTCGCTCTCTCGATTACCGTCATAGCCTCCCGTGCGGATCCGCACTCAACCAGCATCACGAGCGGGAGATACTGTGTTGCCGGAAACAGATCCACACGTTCGTTCTCAGGCTACTTGATCTCTGTGAACCTCCCGGTGGACGAGTCGACATGGTTTCCCTCACACGATAGCCAAATCGTCTGTACTCAAAGTGCTTATGCGCTTCGTACGACCACCCCCCGTGACTATACGCATACCTTCCACGCATGCATGAGCCTTCGGGAGTACACCTGAGTATAAGTACCTGCACATCACTTCGACGTGTGATCCGCCAACGCGGTTGATTATCTCGTATCTCCCAGATGTATGCTACAGACATCGTAACACGCGGTCTCGTTCGCCCGACACGCATATGGGATCTTCATTCCGTCGTCAGGCTCGACATCTTGGCTGTCCGTCAAAGGGAAGCCAAGGCCGAACACCGGCAGACGGTATATAAGGACGTCGTTGTTTTTATCATCGATTTCGCTTCCACTCTTCTTTCCCTTCTTCGTACACATATCCTAAGTATCTCGACCTCCCGTTCATTGGAGGAATGATTCCCACGAATGTCGTTCTCCCTCTCCTCGCGCTCACGATCACCGTGGCGGTGGCGCCTCCGCCCGCCTCAGCTCTCAGCATACCCTGTCTATTCACCGGAACGAAAGAGGACGTTGCGTGTTCCGTGCTTTCACGACCTAACGGAGGCGTCACCGTCGGGGGGTTCGCTTCGAGTACGTCTCTTCCCCGAAATCGACATCATTTGCGTGTGGCTGATGCGGGACGATGTATGCAGCGTTGATGACGGTGGATGCGTTCGATCCTATCTCTGACTTGTCGAAACTTTGAGACATGCAGACGGGGATACTATATGATATCGAACATCAGTCGAGACGAAAGTCCTGGTGACTCGGGAAGATGGGCCGATGCTGAGCGCTGATGTAGGAGGTCGAGTTCGAGGATGGATACAGGCGGGGCACTCCGTGGCAGGATGTCTTGGGTGGAACGATCTATGACGAAGCAGACGTGGATGATGGATGAGAGTGAAGTGGAATGCGTTGCAGACGATGACGATATAGTCCGAGAAGGAAGGAGAGACGACGGATGGGAGATACGAGGAGAGGGAAGGGAAGGGAAGGGTTTTTCACCCGTCGCGCCGTTACGGTCTAGGTACATACTTTCTTTGCTTTTGGATCAATTGGGTCTTTGTTTCGGGTCTCTGGGTTCTCGGATGTTCGGGTTTCATCGTCTCGTCTCGTTTGGTTTGATTGTGGTATACTTACCCCGTCTTTCGTTTTGGCTTCTTGGACAATGTACGTAGATCTTTCACGGCGCTTTGTGGCCTCTCCTCTGTAATATATACCCCTCAGCGCGCGAGCACGCGGATGTACTTGTTCAATTTTCGCGATTGATGTTGACCGTTCGGAAGTCGGTTCGTCGAGTTATTATGCTATTAATATCGTAACGTGTTTTTGTGCAGGCTCTTATAGGCCTCGGATGTACCAACGAGACCATACCAATCAATCCATTGACATCCGCGCTACGTGCGTAGAAAGGCTCACGACCACACCGTCTCTGAATCCTAAACGAAAACGCTCCTCAGCAACTTCCCGTCCTCCCGTCCTCCCCTCCTCCCATCCCACATCTCTCTCTTCTCTTCCCCGCAGCGAGCTGGGACGTCACTGCCACTAGTACTTGTCGCTCCTCACTCATCTCAATAGGGTGCCCTTTTTCATTGCTAGACTTACCATGCTTGAAATCTTGAGAAGCTCTGCTGTGCCCCCAGGCTCCTAATATTGCGATCCACGGCTCAATCACCAGGTTCACCACTTCTCTGGCGGTTGATTTTTCCGCTGATTCGAGTGTCTCTATCCTTCAAGTTCGCTCGTTCTCTGCTTCATGTTCGTGGACAATCTGGCGGTATACTACGTTGCGTTCTTCAAGTCAGTACCGGCGATTACTGTTAACTGATGAGATTTGAACAATCGCGAAAGGGGGGAAGTGTCGAGCGGGAAGTGTGGGTGATGAGAGCGACAACGAACGCTGGAAATGTGATTCAGCCCTTCCAACAGTCATTCGTCCCTTGTCATTCTTTTTGGAGATGTCCAGGTTCTTGGTCGTCGGTGGGCCGCTCGTGCTCGACAACCAGATCTGGAATTATTTCTCTCGTTGACAGGCTGAATGGGTTTGCATCACGATCCTCCTGCCAATATCTCGCACCTGAGGTTCTTGCTAGCTAGTTCTAGCTACGGATTATGTCTTTTCTCGGTCGTTATGGACGTCAATCTTCGCATCACTCAGCACTGAGATATGTCTCGAACGAATGATGGTTTGCTCTGTCTGTCTCCATGACACCGCGCATTGTCTCGACTCTCCGCACGCTCTGCTCCGGCCAGTCCTAGGCGTAAAAGCTTCGAGTGTCAATGCTTCACGCTGAACCTCTTTTTTTTTTTTTTTTTTTTTTTGCGCGCTCCGATTTCGGGAGAAGTTATGAGTGGAGCAGAATGTCACGGCTGCGAGGCTGGAGTGAGTGGTGCGTACCTGTCGTACTGTGGGTTCTTGGATCTGTTTTTGCACTGTGATTATTTTTGTTTTGTATGCGTGTGATTATAACATCTGTCTTATAATTTGTATCGGTCCCCCTCACGAATACTTACTCTATCGTCGAGCCTGGATCTGAGGGAGGCTTTGCAGGTGGCCGAACGAGGGATGGTTTGTAAGTGCGATTGTCTGTTTTTAGGGCCAGGACTGAGCGCTCGTTTGCATGGGCTAAGGTTTTTCGCAATCAGAATCTTACTATTCCTGAGCAGCTCTAGCTCGCACGGTGCTGTGGCCCTCCATGAACATCCCATGTCTGGCGTTGAGAGCAACCGTTACGCTCACGACCCGTCCTAGTTCTCCAAGATTCAGCTCTGGCACTCCGACCTCTCTTACGAACGGCTGGCTCCCAGCCCCACCTCGCTCAAAGTTATCACTAGGCCCGACTTCGGTGGCGATACGTTCTGGCGCTCGGGATACACTTTGTATTGCTCCTTCAGTCGAAGATCCCAGTTATAATTGGAGGGTTTGGGCGCAGTGCATAGTGCGGCTGCGCAGTCAGGATAGAGGTATCAGCACCGCCGTAACTTGCATAGGTTGGAGCCCAAGTGTCGAATAAAGAAGGCAATCCCCTTCACTGTCTCCGTTCCCAGTCATCCTCTCTCTTTCCTTTTGAAGATTCATCTCCGCCATGCATAGGTTCACGGCATTCTGCATCAAACACCTGCCTCGCCAGTCTTTTTTCTGCCACTGTTCCAATCCGGGGTCGAGCGGGGAAGAGAGGATAAGGAAAATACTCTCCGCTGGCAGAGAATGACAAGCGATGAATGGGTGGGTGCATGCCGTGTCTATAGCGCAATGAATGCGTCTGTACGTGGAAAGAGCAGAGCGTACGTGTATGCTCCCTTTCCTGTTGCAGCATCTGTTGTCGGTCTGGGAATCACGCTAGGTGGGAGCGTTATCTCGACTAGTGCTGCGAACACCAGCGCCACAGATCAAACTTACATAGCGATATAGTTGCGGAATGGCGGTGAGCTCTTGGTATCGGATGGATCTTGAGCCTCGCAACGAGAGAAGTGATTGATCTTGTGTATAATTGAACTTGACGGCTCGGTGACAAACTACTAGAAGTAGCGCTTGATAAGTTCATGTCTATGGATGAATAGTTGCAGATATAACTGCATCAAGTACATCTACACAGGAACCGATTGCCCGGTGGGGATATCTGCGGTCTCAGGTCTCATGCGGGACTCTAATACCTTGGGGGCATCTCTGTTCCGTTAGTAAAACTCTCTGCTATCATCTATTCTCATCTGATATATTACCCCCATAGGAGTTGCAGGTGAGAGCGACATGTCTTCGCTATAAGTATGCATCATCTTCACAGCATCAGCGTAGAGATGCCATCTGCGCATGATTGATATATAATCGTGAGTAATCATCTGCAGAAACCATACATGCCGCCCATCCAAAAAAGAGGCAGGCTCTCCGAGCGAATATAAGGAGCTCACAGATCTCTGCAGCATTCTTCATCACCCACTTAGCCCTTCTGCAGATTAATCGTCTTTCTGGTTCTTTCAAGCAAATCCTTCGTACTATCCTCATGATTTCGGAAGAAGCACAATGGTAAATGAGCCTAATTCCTCTCTCATATCTGCGAGAGTTTCCCATTGACTACCCTATCTTTAGGTTGCTTGCCACCCAAACGAATGTTTCTGGGTTTAGTATGTACTCACTCATTTTTAATGGTGATAAATTAATTGCTAACCAGCTAAATTGAAGCTCTATGGCTTTTGGACTACATTTATACACTTCCCTTAGAGATAGACAGTGTATGGTCGAAGGGATGGAATGGAACTTCATTCCTGTTCATTCTGACTCGATACAGTCTCCTTGTATCCCAAATCTGTTCCATAATTGGGAATGCACCGGGAACTGCAAGCGATCATGAGTAAGTGGTACACTGCTCTGCAAATATACTAAGCATATATCTCACATTCATCCATATCAGATGCAACGTTCTCGCTATCTTTACAGATGCTACTCAAATCACTGTTGCCTGCACTACCACTTGTACGGTTCTTTTCCCTTTTCCCATTTTATATAATACATGGTGGCTGAATGCTGTAATATAGTCTTGTTTTTTCTTAGGGTGTATGCTATATATAACCGGAATAAGTTAGTCCTGGCAGGAGGAGTCTCCTTGATCCTGCTTAGACTTTCTGTGGATATATATGTGTGTATTAGTGTCCAATTTGTCTAAGGCTCTGAGCATTCACTCACGATATGTACACATCAGGAGGCTGTCTTCACCATTGGGATATCAACCAGTGCATCATCTTTTAGTCTATTTTCTCAATGTGCAGTCGCTAGTATTGTCCCTGGAAATTATGATCTTGTTACATCAGTTTGTCTTGTCATGCTTTCTCATTGCATATATATACTGATGGATCAAGCTGTGAATATAGGGCTTGTCCATTCCATTTTATGCTATGCCAGTCTCTTTATTTAACAGATATTTCTTTATCCTTTGCTTTGCAGTGGATATCATCCCACAAGTCACGCCAATTGTGCTAGAGACCATAATGCTAGCTCTACTTATCTGGAGGACCTGGCAGCTTAGAAAAGAGTCACATAGGTTGGATATGATTAGTATCACTGATACTTTACTTCAAGATGGTATGTGCATCTGAATATTGATTAGAGTAATTGAGTGAAAGCTTTCTGTCTAGGTATCCTGTATTATGTGTAGGCCACCAATTCTAAAAATTGACACCACTAAGATTTCTCACATAGAGTGAATCAACAGTGCTGTCCTCGTAACTTCAGTTTTAACCGCAGCAGGAGAGATTGTAAGGCATTTTATTATGTTGAATACTGAGTCGTCTCTTATATAGTGCTCACATCATGGTTTATGCACAGCTATCATTGCTAAACCCAGATGTATGCCTGATTACACTGTTCTTGTCGTTGTGCTCTTGCTGATGGCTTACTAAATTATTAAATTATTTCTCCAACAAAAGTCTAATGTAGCATGGTTTTTGACGGACATCTTGAGCCCATTTCTTCTAGTGTAAGTTTTTTTTGTGACACTTGCCTACCATAATTGATTGCTGACTTGAACTGCACATCTGATTTGAAATAGTTTACCCAACGTCTTAGTGGCACACCTCATCCTCAACCTCCGCAACTTTCATGGAGAATCTCCCTTGAATGACACTAATACCCAGGAACTGCCAGAGCTCAAATTTGCATCAAACCGCTTCCTTGGAAACATCGGGGCTCCTTTGAATCTCAATCAGTGGGACTCTCTAATTGAAGGTGGTGAACAAAGTGGCGTAGGAAATGTTGTAGTGGATAGAAGAACGGAAGAGCCGACACAAAATACCATCGGAACTGGGGGTACAGTGGTAAGTTCATATTATACATAAAATCAGACCTTCTCTTTTCAACATATGTTCTACAGGTCCATGATGATAATGACAGAGACATTCAACTGGTGCCCAGAGTAACCAAGCCCATTTACTCCATTGGTTATCAATGCTGACTTCATGACAAGTTGGCGGATATATGAACAGTTTCTATGCAGATTCCTATATGTTATTCTCGTCAAATACAATTTTATCCTGCCGTATCTCACTTCTACCATTGATGAGATAGTAGTGCCCACACAACAATCTAAATAATCGTATCTTAGCCCTCTCATACTGCCTATCCCTCGTTCGGTTCTCAGATGCCGTTACAGGATTCATGGATTATCGTGTCTTCACAAGGACACCCCATTCTGCTCTCGAACCTGATCTGTGCTGGAGCAGTTTGGCAAGACATGAAAAAAGACTGCTACTTCTCTACCTGGCACCTCCACTAGCAGCGCAGCCTCAGTCCGTAGCCGTTTGAGTAAGGGTAGTCGATTTGAGCATAAGTCTAGAGGAACGTCACGGTCCCACTGAAGTGTTGTGTACTAGGATGTCCCTTGTAAGAAATGCTAGATTAGATACAGTTGATCAGTCAGCACCTCGAGGTTTTTGTACGTGTGCGAGTATATAGTCTACGTACTTTCGTTTCTTCATGCTCATCAATTTGTCCCTCATTCCCCTCGGCCGGTTTCTCGCGAGTTCGACTTCTGTCAGAGAGCGACAGTATTTCACAAAAATTGGAAGAATAAGTATGTGCTGATAGTGTAGCAAACTCATCCAAAAAGGGCGGCGATAGGGGAAGGTCGAGACAGTCGGTTCAAATTTGTCGAGTTTGGCTGTCCACGACTGTACGACCACTGAAGCCTAATGTATGGTCACTATAACTAAGCTTTCTAGTGGCAGTAGTCGCATCAGCATCAACAGTCCAAAGATGTATAGGCTTTTATTCCATTTTCCTGCATTCGCACTTGAAACCGTCGAATACCTGATTCTGTTCAATGCTCAGTCCCGATGCACGTTTACAAAGACCCACTCGTCATCGTCATCGTCAAAATCCTTCTGTACCCAATTTTCCGACAAGGATGAAAGGTCTGCAAGCAGGACAAGTAGACGGCTTTCGACTGTACCCGGTAAGTATATGGCGGGTAACACTCAGCAAAAAAAAAAAAAAAAATCG
Source organism: Stereum hirsutum FP-91666 SS1 (assembly GCF_000264905.1). Classification (NCBI taxonomy): domain Eukaryota; kingdom Fungi; phylum Basidiomycota; class Agaricomycetes; order Russulales; family Stereaceae; genus Stereum; species Stereum hirsutum. The sequence goes on along the minus strand of NW_006763142.1, from coordinate 1,572,454 downwards.
CGACGCACATCTAGTGTTGTGCTGGGCCGGGCTCAAAAGCCCAAGCCCGCCCAAGCCTGGCCCGGGTTTGGACAGCCCGGCCCGAGCCCGGCCTGACTCTCTATAGGGCTTTGGGCTCGGGCTCATGCTTTGGAAAGCCCAAGCCCGGCCTGAAAGCCCGGGTATTTCTGCGTATTTTTGTGATATCGAAAGGACGAGTATATTGAGTTGAGAGTAACGAGTGGCGCCAGAAAGAAAGAGTGTATGTGATTGGTGGAATGTTCCGAGCCTTCGACGCGTCATTGGGTGACAAGAAACCTTCTTGTGGCTTTCGCGCAACGACAACCCTCGCTTTCAGTTTGCACTCAACTCACAGCCGAACCGACGCGGTATCAGCATTATCATTGTTCAAATACGTCTCTGATGTCCTATAGAAGAGTAAGTATGGGTAGATATGGCGAACAGAGCATGCACCAGTAGAATAAGTGATGTGTAAGCAGATATCGGGGTACGTACTACTTGCCGATTTCCGTAGATAACTTCGTCTCTCACTTGTATCTATAGACTTGCTGATGGACTGCCCATGTTTGTGAGCTGCCGTAACGGGATCAAATAAAATTCTGAATGGTAACTATCATCCAGTTGTCTCTCGCAATATCTGTCTCGCCACCGTCCGTGCAACTGTTAATCAACCCCTATCTTCCGCTTCGTACACCTTCCCTTGCTGACTCTAACTTATGTCAATACTCTTGCAGATGACACTCTCATCATATACTCAACGCCAACCTCCATCCATTCATCTTTCCTGATTTCTGAACACGATCAACATATGAATAAATGGTTAGAGATCTAGATAGGGACAGCATGGTATTCGGGAGGGTACCAGACATGGCTGACACGAGTCGGGTCCGCCTCAGATATAGGGATTTTAAGAATCAGAAGTTGTGGGAACTAGTCCAGGGTTGAAAGGGTGAGTTTTATCCCGCTCTTATTTTTGTGAACGGACTGGAGCGAGGAGCAGAAGAGTGATCTCACTCACATTCCTTGATGCCTACGAACTTGCTACGAACTGTCAGCTCATCCAGTTTTCCCTCTCGAACCCATATCTCTTCTATCACTCCATTTCAATCTCCCTACGCTCCCACCTCCTTCCCCTCTCTCCTCTCTCCTCTCCCTACTCTCAACCTACTCTCCACTCTTTTCCTCCTTGCCTCCGTCTATCACTGCTACATTGTTCATGTATGCATAAGCACTCGACTTGTTCCGTCAGAATAAATATACACCTTTTTTTGTGGACTCGTATAGCAAGCCCGGGCCCAAGCCCAAGCCCGACCCGTACCCAGCCCAAGCCCTCATCGTGGGCTCGGGCTCACCTTTTGTGAGGCCTAAGCCCGTCCAAACCCGGCCCAAGCCCTGGGCTTTGAGCCCGGCCCGAGCCCGACTAACACTACGCACATCCTTGACCTTAGCACCTGGAATGCACATCCCATCGACACTCCCACCTGCGGCCTCTTTCGCACTCAGACTCTCCAGGCTCCACATTTCATCCGAAAAAACATTACCAGTCAGACGTCGCGATATATCCTGATGGCCGAGGAATAAGGCGGTGACAGACATCACGTAGCTAAAGGCAGAATCAGGTGGGTTTAGTACGGGTTGAAGGCTATCGCTTTCACATTTCGTCGCTAGAATCGTCGAGAGTTGCTCGACGAGCGGGTCAGTGTCTGCGAGGTAAGCGACATTCGCAATGGCTGAAGCGGGGAAGGAAGGAAGGGAGGGATGGAGGGATGGAGTAAGAGAATATTGTACTCATTAGGGGGGTTGTAGGCAGACGGATTCAAAGCTTCCCGATAGCATAGCTTATATCAGCCGTGTATTCTCTCGCCACAGACTCCGAGGGCCACAGCGCACGACTGTTCATGGTTCGATGTCATTATCAAGATTATCTTTGTAGTAAAAACGAAAGGACAGAAACGAACCAAGAAACACGGTGAACTGTACGTATTTATCGGCAGACATTCCTAGTCCGTGTCTGGAGCCGCCACGCTGAGGGCCTATTCTTCCTTGCTTGAGAAGAGTGACAATGTGCTCTGGTGGGATTCACAGATCAAGAGTCTACCGTGTATGCTGCTGGGATAGCATGACTGGGCAGTATGGCGTTATAGCCTCGGTCTATCATCCACGGCAGCAGTCGCTGCAGCGTAGAAAAGACGCATCCCGACGATGTATCTCTGGAGAGGCCCTACTCGCTTGCTCTCTTCTCTTCTCGTTCTCTCGATTGCCTTCATAGCCTCCCGTGCGGATCGGCACTCCTCCATCGTCACGAGCGGGAGATACTGTGTTGCCGGAAGTTAGTCGTTCTCAGGCTACTTGATCTATGGTGCACTCCACTTAGTCACCACCAAAAATGAACAGTGGCCAATTTCGTTGGCCCGGGGGCGAAAATCCAGTTTATTGAAAGAAAATTCCTGGCGCGTACCTGAAAAACAATGTTACCATAATTCGATTATTTAATTCAATTGATTATTGAATTAAATAATATTATTTGGCAGGGAACGGCCAAATGGGTACCCCTAATTTTTATAACTCCGTCAGTTTTTATTATTTTAAGATTCTGTCTTGGGGATCTCTTCCCTTCATGAAAAGAAGCCTTTTCCCAAGAGGGATAAGAACTGGCGGTAAAATCAGCCCGGCTGTGACCGATATGGCACCGTTGTTCGTTTTTGGTGGTGACTAAGTGGAGTGCACCATATGTGAACCTCCCGGTGGACGAATCAACGTGGTCTCCCTCACACGACACTTAGAGTGATCGTCTTTAATCCATATGCGCTTCATACGACGACCACTCATGATTACCCATATATCTTCCACGCATGCATCAGTCTTCGGGACTACATACACCCAGTCCACACATATCATTTCGACCTGTGATCCGCACAACGGGTTGATTATCTCGTATCTACCAGATGTAGATGTATGCCCATCGTTCGTTGCACGCGGTCTCGTCCACCCGACAAGCATATGGGATTTTCATTCCGTCGTCAAGCTTGCCATCTTGGCTGACGGGCAAAGAGAAGCCAAGGCCGAACACCGGCAGACAGTATATAAGCACGTCGACTTCCAACATGAGTCCCGCTTCTGCTCTTCTTCCCTTGCATACATACGCTATCTCGTCCTCCACTTCATTGGGTCTTTCACAAGGAAAGGAATGATTCCCACGAGTGTTGTTCTCTCCCTACTCTCGCTCACGATCACTGTGGCGGTGGCACCTCTCCCAGCCTCAGCTCTCAGCATACCCTGTCTATTCACCGGAACGAAAGAGGACGTTGGCTGTTCTGTGCTTTCTCGACCTAATGGTGGTGTTACTCTCGGAGGATTCGCTTCGAGTACGTCCCTCCCACCCGGTCGAAATCATCGTTGTTTTTTGAAGCTGATGCCGGTCGATATATGCACTATGTAGCGTTGATGACGGTGGATGCGTTCGATCCTATCTCTGACTTGTCGCAACTTTGAGAGACGGAGGCAATATCGGAGATCAGCTGAGACGGATATTGCAGTACTAGTGGCTGCGCCGGCGGGCTGAAGCTTGAAGCTGCTGTGGGAGCTCGAGTTTGCAAGGTCGAGGCAGTCCGTGATAGGACATCTCGAGTTGAAGAACGATCTAACCCGGAGGCGAACGTCAGGCGGAGTACGGTGCAGAGGATATGTGTAGAGGGAATGAGGGACGAGGGACGAGCAGTGAGGTTTGCGAGCTCGAGCTGCAAGGAAAGGGGTTCAAGTTCTCACGCGTCGCGCCGTTACAACTTACCGTCAAGGTGCATGCTTTCTTTTCTCTTTTGGATCATTGGGTCTTCGTTTCGGGTCTCTGGGTTCTCGGGTCTTCGGGTTTCTTTCATGGTCTCGTCTCGTCTCGTTTGGTTTGGTTGTGGTATACCCCGGGTTAGGTTTTGGGTTTTGGGACAATGTACGTAGATCTTTCATGGTGGTTTGTGTCTTCTGTAATATATACCCCTCAGCGCGCGAGCACGCTGACGTATCTGTTCTGGGATTGATGTTGACCGTTCGGAAGTCGATTCGTCGAGTTGGCATCGTATGTGATGTGTTGGTGTGCAGGCTCTTATAGACAGGCCTAGGATAGCGAATCCCGATGTCCCAACGAAACGAGACCATATCAATCAATCAATTGACATCCGCAGCTCACTCCCACACCGTCTCTCAATCCAAAGTACCCTCCCATCCTCCGCATCCCCGCATCCTCCCTCCCCACATCCCATCCCTCCCTTCTCTTCTCCTCCCCACGAGCAGGGACGTCACTGCCACCGCCACTAGTACTCACGCTATCGCTCCTCACTCCTCAATAACCTGCACAATCAACGGCAGACCCGTCACCCTCGACCCGTCCTCCTTCGCCACATGTGGCGCTTGTGTGAGCGAGAGGTGCCACTCGACGGGTGTTTGGGACGGTTTGAAGAGGAAGAGGGGCAGGAGGGTGGAGAGGACGAGTTCTTTATAGTTATGAGATCAAGAGGAAGTGGGATTAAATGACGGGACAAAAGGAAAGAAGGAGGAGAGGACGAAATGTGATGGGAAAGAGTGAAAGAAAAGGAGGCGGACGCACTCATCTCTGTTAACGCGAACTTGAAGCCGATGCATCCAGTCGGTCCGGTCGAGAACGACAATCTGCAACAAAACAAAAGCAATACCGCGAGCGTGAGCGTCTCCCAACGCCCAGTTGACATCACACTCCGCACATATCCCGAAATTATATCAGGAACGAAGAAAGCACGCACATAGAGCTCCACAAACTCGGCACCTCCCTCTTGGCTTTCTCCCTCCCCTTCCCATCCCATTCTCTACTCTCCACATCACCTTCCAACCACCTCTCCGGCCGAAACTCATCCGCGTCGGGTCCCCAGATGTTCGGGTCGCGGTTGACACCTTGGATGGAGAGGTATATGGTCGTGCCGGCGGGGAGGGGCAGGGCTGTGACGAGGGTAGCGTCTTTGGAGCTGGAGGAAGGGACGGGGGTGGCTAGGGGGAGGACGAAGGGGGATTGGGATCTGATATTCTCGAGGAGTGAGCGATGGAAGGACGAAGGTGTGAAGGAAGGACCACTTACGTGCGGGAGATGAACGATAACGGTGGATGACTACCATTGATGAGCACCGATCAGAACCTGATGCGAATACATCTCGAGTGAAACAAACCACTCACAGGCGGAGAGCTTCGGCGCATACAGCGTCAAGGTAGGGCAGGTTATCCAGCGTATCGTAATCCATATCTTTCCCCTCATTCGCGCGTTGTGCGTCGATGATCTCTTGCCGGAGACGGGCCTGGATGGAGGGATGGAGGGAGAGCATCTGGAGTGTGCGAACGAGAGCGCCGGAGGTTGTGTCGAGGGCGGCGAAGATGAGGGTGCTGTGATTAGGATATCATCATAGACGGGGGTTAGTAGTAGGAATGTGTAGCGGGGAAGACAAGGGCGTTGGCTGACCTTATTTGGGCGACTAGCTCTGTATCTGTCAAGCGCGGATTCTGCATGTTCGCCGCCACTACAACAAGGTCAATATCTCATTCAGAGTGCCATGGTACCAAAAACTCACGCGTAAGACTCATAACATCCTTCAACTCTTCACTCAAATCATCACCAGTAGACTCCTTCACTACCTTCGAAACCGTCGCCTTCTTCTCCTCGAATATTTCCAGCGCCGTGTCGTGCATCACGTCGATCACGGCTTTGAAATTCTGCACGGACGGGATGGGGACGAGGGAGACTACGGAGCGTTGGAAGGGTTTGGAGCCGAATTTTTGCAGGATGTGGAGGAAGGGTGTGACGATGCTGATCTCGGCGAGGGTTGGACTGTATCATGTATGCGGGTCGGGGTCAGCAAACGACGACAGAGAATAGAGACGATGGCACCAGACTGAGGGCAGGACGTACAGGAGCCGTTTCGCATACTCGCTATACCGACTCTTCGCGCTCTTAACAGCCCCAAACTCATGTCCCAGTCCTCCCAACCCGACCAAATCCAGCGCCGTCCTCGATATCCAATCGAGCACGTCGATCTCGGCCTCTGGTGCTTTCTCTGCCGCAGACGAACCACTGGCAGAGGAAAGAGCCCGGACTTCTGCAATCAGCCCGGCTCGCAGTTGATTCGCGATGGGCTGGAAGACGGTGAGGAGGTCTCGGATGTGGCGGGTGGCGAAGAAGGGTTGGAGGGATTTGCGGAGCTTTTTGTGGACTGGCCCTGTTATCGGTATCGACGACTCAGGACATTTTGGAGTATGTAGAACACGATCTTAGCAGGTAGCTTACCAGTCGTAGCGAAGAGCCCTGTTCCGAAGATGGTACGCCCGACGCCTAGGAACGCACTTATGGTGCCAAAGGAAGGTGGATCATAAGGGATTGCATACCGAGTTAGAGCATAAAAACGGACGTACTTTGTCTCAGTGAAGATGTCGGGGTTGTTGAGGATCGCAGAGATGGCCTGGGTATCAGAAATGAAGAATTGCTTCTCCTATACCTCTATTCAGTCAGTGGTCACTCCAAGGAACAGTAAGTACTGATGATCAAATGAGCAACTCACCCCGAACAATCCGTAGATCTCGAAAGCGTTGCCATACTCTTTCGTGAACTTCTCATGATATACCATCCCGTCGGCCGGAGCAAACAGTTGCGCTAGATTGCCAGCAATGATAGAGTCACGAGGTGGGCCATGGATAAGTGGTCGAGATCTACGAAGGAAGCGGGACAGAACATAAAGCACGACTACTGTAGAGGCGACGGTATATGCGGGAGGAATATCAACCATCCTAGACATACAGGCTTCAGTCCGACAATCCAAAGAGCTCTGAGAGGTTGTTGAGAGAACGAAGAAGGCTGGCAACGGTCTCCTCGACGCTACCTTTTTGTACGCTCGGGACCGCCTCAGGGTCGTGTAGGCGCCCAATTACTGCAAAACCGATTAACATCGCTTACGAATAAAGTGAAGTGCGACTGGCTTGGAAAGCCCGTAAGGAATGAGTCCTCCTTGCACGTTATGGAGATCGCATGACTATGGGGCTGGGGTTTGAATGAATCTGGATTTGACCAGAGCCTGAATTTATCGGCGATCTGTTGTTATGACTGGGATCGTGTTCGTGAGCGCAGAGGTCTATGCCAGTGGGCTCTGCGAAACGGAATCAAGATGAGGCGGGTACATATATCAATGGGCAAGCGTATACTCGCAGGTGAGGTTAAGTACTCGTTAGTAGTTACCATCAGCCTATGCGCTGCGATGTACTCGCACTCGCCCTAATGATCACCCTATTTAACCGACTCGCATTCTTCTCTACCGGTACCACAGCATTGACGAAGTGCACTTTCGATCTAGGAATCGTCATCTGGGAGAGAGGGAGAGGAGACATACGGTGGTTCAGAGTAGTTCCGACGCGCAACGCGTCGTCATTCTTCATCGGGTCCCCAAGCACTTCAAACTTGGTGCAGCAAGCGTAAGGTGACTGTACTAGTTATGAGGAAGGAGTGGACGTGTATTCGTGCCTCCGGGGTTGACATTGCGGTCGAGCATTGGATGCAAAGATTGGCAAGACAAGGTTGGCAAAATACCGTCGACGAGGGCTAGCTAGCGTGACGGTCCACAGCGAACCCTTTAATCGCTCATCGAGGGATGGTCCTGTGAGGAGAGAGTCGGCGAGTTGAAGAAAGTTTGCGGCGGGGTAAGGTGGTCTTCTGAAAGTAGTACCCAATCGTTCAACGTTCAACCGGCTGGCGAGAGGATCGCGCTGACTGGGCGCCACATCTCCACAGAAAGAGCGCTCTCAATGGGAAACCCCGAAATGAGTCTTGCGGAGCCGTATTCGCGGCTAAGCAACGGTTAAGTACATACCTTGGGACAACAAGTTTAGTAGTAATAGAACACGTTTGTATCCCTGCACCTACTCTCATGTCTGATCCTGTACCCGTTCGTGTGGAGGTCATCAACCAGGAAAAACCACTCGGACGAGGTGAAAGTTGTAAGGAGACAACTTGTGTCATCTCTGAACCGAAACCATCACTGATTCAAACCCATATATTAGCGATAATATGGGAAGCCGAAACGAGCGACGCCAGGTATCCTCGAGTTGCCATCAAGGTCGTACGCACTTCGAAGTTTATAGCGAACCCGTCGCTTCGCCGCGAGGCTTGTGCGCTCCTCAGGCTCAAAGGTGACCAGTTGGCCTCCTTCGTCTCCGAAAAGGCGTGCTAAACGTGTTCTCGCTAGGTCATCCTGGAATACCAGAGGTTTACGCCTTGGGCCGGTCGAATTTTCACGAATATCTTGCCATGCAGTTGCTAGGAGAGCATATTGATCCAGGGAAGATGGTCTTGACGCTAGGGGAACTAGCAGTCCTTGCCGGCCAGATGGTAGGCTTCGATCGACTCTTCACTTTCTTCGCATAGAGGACTAATTGTCCTGATTCCCGACTCCTTCACTGTAGTTGGATATAGTGAGGCACATCCACTCCCGAGGCCTTATTCACGGCGACATTCAACCACATAATTTCTTCTTCGGACGCGACGACCACGCCAAACAACTATATTTGGGCGACTACGGGGACACGACATGGCATACCGATCCAGAGACGAACATGCCTATCCCTTGGCATACCTTGAGGAGTATCAGGGGGACGACGAGCTACTGTAGCATCAAAATGCATTATCACAATAGTAAGTAATACTGTTCGCAATAGTGCGGCACGTAGCGCGTGCACATGCACGCGTAACTTACCTACTCATAAATAGGCCCATCGCGCGCAGACGACATGGAATCACTGGGGTACATTATCGTTCACCTCCTCCGTGGTTCTCTTCCATGGAAATGGGAAAGGACGATCAGAGCGGTGTGTACTTTGAAACAGCTTTGGTCAGGAAGTGATCTCTGCGCCGGTTACCCCCCTGTATTCGGCCAATTTATCGACTACGCTCGAACGCTGCAGTTCGAGGACGAGCCCGATTACGCCTCATGGATTGAGCGTTTCCGAAACTTATCCCAACTCGAACCGGAAATCGCCAGTGCAACAATCGGCACCTCGTTCAAGGATAATCCCAATGCCTCGTCGATCGTGATACAATCACCACCAGCCTCGGTGCCAGCGTGGTTCGTACCCTTCGACGACGATAGAGACTACGTTCCGGAAGTGGCCTTCAACTTGCCATTCGCCAGGACTCCCGAGTCGCGGGATCAGATTGGAAATGAGAAGGAGACTGTTCGTCGACTTTTGGGATGGATTCATGCGGTCGAGATGGAGGAAGAAATCTGTGACTATGTCCCTGAGCATATGCTGAGTTGGGAAGAAGAGGACGAGGACGAAAATAAGTTCGGGGGGAAATACCTGAAAGAAATAGACGATTAGTATTTTTGTCGCCAATGTCGCTTAGCTGCTGCAAAGATTCTGACCGTGGCTGTTACCTTTTAATCGTCCTGCGCTCTTTAAATGGTGTCGAATTTTTTTTCGGGTCTATTATATAGTACAAGTTTTTGACATGCAGGGACCTTGGATGCCGCTAGAGCGAGAGAGAAGATGAGTAGATATTCGTACGAGTTTCTGTCAAGTTGAATAGACCGTATCGGTGATCGGACCAATCGTCGAATCCCGTTGGGCTTTAGCGAGGTTGAAAAATTCTTCACAGATACGGTCTAATGCTCACACTCGGTTTGGTGATAACAGAATAGATCTAAACTTGACGGTTTTCAGAGATTACTCGAGGAAGTAAAGACGATAACGCAACGCGAGCAGACCAGTAACGAGCCTACATAGGCCTACATCGTCGTAGAGAAGGCGATAACATGCGATATGTACAGGCTTCAAGCCCCCCTGTACGAGTCTAACGTCTGATCTTGTTCAGGGCCACAATATCCTTGAGGCAGGTATCTTAGCGGATGAGAGGACTGCATTAGACAATTTTATGGAAAACAGAGTAGTACTCGCTCCAATAGATTATGGGCGTTGCACGGAGAAGAGGTTGACTAAGCCTCAATGACTTCAACGACCAACGGCAAACCGGGAACCTTCTTCCCCTCCATGTCCACATGTGGTGCCTGCGTCAAACTGAGGTGCCATTCGATCTCGGTGTCCGATGGTTTGAACCGGAAGGAGGGGAGCAGGGTTGACAGGACGACCTCTGTTCAAGACGAGCGGAAGGATGAGATGAGAGGAGTTAGTGACGGTGTGATGGAGGGATGAAGAGAGATAACAAGGTTGACGTACTCATTTCGACTAATCCGAACTTGAACCCGATACATCCTCTGGGTCCGGCGGAGAACGACAATCTTTCATATACGCAGAGATCAGTTTAAGAAAAACGTCTATGCAGACACAGAATTGTATAGACTATACACTCACACAGAGCTCCACAGACTCGGAACCTCTTTCTTCGCCTTCCTCAGCCTTTCCTTATCGGCCTCTCTATCATTCGCACTAGCGTCTGCGTCGGTATCGTCATCCACCAGCCACCTATCTGGCCTGAACTCATCCGCATCCAGTCCCCAAATATTCGGGTCGCGGTTCACCCCCTGGATTGATAGGTAGACTGTCGTTCCAGCAGGGAGAGGAAGGGCGTTGAGATGTGATGCTTCTTTCGAGCGAGAGGCAGGGGCGGGTGTTGCCAATGGTAGAACGAAGGGCGTTTGAGACCTGAGAGAGAATATATAATTGAATATTGAGTACAAATGTAGAAGCGAACGTACGTCCGAGACATGAACGGTACAGGCGGGTGTCTATCAGCTCCAACAGAAATTGGTCAATGCAGGAGGCATCTATGTTATGCATAGAGATCACTCACAGACGAAGAACCTCAGCACAAACTGCATCAAGGTAGGGCAGTCCGTCCAACGTATCGAAATCCAGATCCTCGCCACTCTTAGCTGCTTTAGCTTCCGTTAGCTCGTTCCGGAGACGGTCCTGAATGGCAGGACGGGTCGACAGAAGTTGCAGGGTGCGGACGATAGCGCCGGATGTTGTGTCTAGGGCGGCGAAGATCATTGTGCTGTGGTAGGACGAAGCGTTACCATGGCATATTAGTGTCAGTCAGATAACAACAGGAGACAAAGGCGGGCAAAGATGAGACGTGGTGGTACGGGCGGATAGGAGAGCTGACCTCATTTGGGCGACTAATTCTTCATCGGTCAAGCGCGGATTCTGCATGTTCGACGCCACTGTACAGCATAGTTCGCTAGCGTCAGCCATTCGTTCCTACTGGGACAAGTGTGAAGGCTCACGAGTAAGACTCATAACATCCTTCAACTCTGCCATCGCCTCAGCATTATCCTCCTCCGTCAAAAGCTTCGACACCGCCTCCTTCTTCTTCCAGTAAACACGATTTGCTGTCTCATCCATAACATCAACCACCTCCTTGAACCTCCGGACCGCCGGGATGGGGATCATCCCAACCAGAAGGCGACGAAATGATGCAGATCCGAACTTCATGAGAATGTGGAGGAAAGGCGTGATAAAGCTGACCTCGGAGACGGTTGGCCTGTTGCGATTGATTCAGGTAGGCGCATCAGAAAGCGAAACAAAAAGAAATACACTGAAGAGAAGACGTACAGGAGGTGCCTAGCCGTCTCGCTGTAAGGATCGTGTGTACCCTTTAACGCCCCGAAATCATAACCCAAACCCCCAAGCCCAATCAAATCCAATGCCGTCCTCAAGACCCAGTCGAGCACGTTAAGTTCGGCGGACAGCACCTTCTCACGCCCAACATCCGAAGATGCCGACTTAGAATGGCGATGGGAAGCAGATGCGCGTGACCGAATGTCTTCAAGGAGGCCAGTTTGAAGTTGACGAGCGATAGCGTGGAATATGGGAAGAAGATCTCGGATGTGGCGGGTGGCGAAGACGGGATTGAGTGTTCGGCGAAGTTTCTTATGGTCAAAGCCTATATTGGCGATAGTTCAATGTTCCATGAGCGTTGGAAGAACCCGACAATGGAAAACGCGTACCAGTAGCGGCGAAAAGACTAGACCCGAAGATCAGACGCGCGATGCTCCGGAACGCTCTAACGTTTCGGTACACAGATGGGGCAGCCAGACTTGAATGCATACGTTCAGAGGTCAACGGGGAGCTGGATGTACGTACTTGGTCTCATGAAAAGTATCAGGATTATTGAGGATCGTGGAAATGGCCTGAGCATCCGAGATGAAGAATTGCTTCTCCTACAGCATTAATAGGTTGATCAGTGATCAACATCTGAAAAACAAACCGATTCTATAACAAGCACACACCCCGAATAACCCATATATCTCCAGAGCGTTTCCATACTCTTTCGTGAACCCTTCGTGATACTCCATTCCGCCTGGTGAGAACAGCTGCGCGAGGTTTCCAGCGATGAGAGAATCGCGTGGCGGGCCGCGGATGAGTGGCTGAGGACCTCGAAGGGACCGTAACAAGAGCACAAGGAGGACTAAAACAACAGCAATAGCGGTGATGGAGATGGTATCTGCCATGGTAGCCCAGAAAAGTTCGGGTTCAAGTTTGCTCTACTAGTCAGTATCGATTCAGAGCCTTCAAGTTGGGTCGCTGGAAGATTGTCGTCTGAGTTGAGGAGGTAGCCTTCTCGCGCCCTGCACATGAGGAGTGCCTGATGCGCCGATGCATTCGAAAGAAGTAACCGTATCATCGAAAACCGAGAAATCAGCCAGTGAGGGTGCGGCCGCGGTTCAGCGAATGTTGGCGGTCGTCGTCATTTTCCTTATAGAGTCTTCGGAAGGGGCCACTGATTTCCCACGCCTTTCTCGGTTCGGTTTCATCGCCACTTGAGCGCCACCAGCCGCCAACCGCAATGACCTCTACCTATAGCTATGCTCTTAGTATTACCGAAACACCACTGTAAACATGACAGAACCGTAACAGGCGAGTTTTTTCAACTGATTGAGACCTTACTAGCTCATGGCTTTGAGAGCGCAGCCGAAATAATAAGAGTTTATAACTCACTGTACCGTTCTAGGAACTCCGTACCTTCAACTTCTGCAGGCCATTGGCGTAGGTGGGCTCGCAGGAACTCGTTATTGTATCTCCTGCATTTTATTCTTCTGGGTTGGAGATATGTCCTTTAGTGTCAGCATGTATGCAACAGTGGTCTGACCCGTATTCCAAAGCCCTCATCTGAAAATGGACCTCCCCGTCCCATTCTCCAACATTATTCACGCTCCTCCGATTGTGTCGTTCCTAGACGAGATACACCGACAAATATAGCCTATTATGGATCGCCCACCCATATACTACCATGGTGGATAGTCTGGGAATGAGGCCAGCTGCTGTTGGTGTCCTCCTGTGGTATGCTTTCTGTTTTAGCTGAAGCCGATAATTGACAGGTGGTCTAGTTATCACTGTGTTTTGTGTGACCTTTCGAGACACATGTACATCGCGTACCATGACAACAATTTCGATTGTGAAATGACAAGAGCACATCCAAGGCTGTCCCTTTTGGCAGCTTTGATTTTGTTTTCCTATTGCTACTCCGGGGAATGTCTTCTTTCATTTCCGCACAAAATGCATGCTCACTCGTGGATTGTTCGAATCCAAGGCAGCCGTGAGGTTCAGGTGCGACGTTTAATTGAGCTTTATCATCATCACCGGAATCACGACCATCGGAGTCGCCCTGTGGTGAAGCTGAAATTCGCGCCACACGAACATACTCACGCCGCAGACTCGTCCGTCCCCGTCCGTTTGCCACTCGTTTGTTTGGTTTACACAAACCAACTCCTCATGCTTTTCAATATAGCTCATGATTTCGCATCGTATCCCCTCATTTTTTACTTCTAGCACACCATACTTCAACATAATCGTGTCCTCACTACATAACACGGATTAGCAGAGTACCGTTCTCTCAGACGCGGTACAGAATCAGGTTTGGTTCCATTTCACCGTCACGGCATCTCAATTAATACCTTGCGAGTGGCATTTCGCAGCTTTTCATGTCTTGTTCCTACCTTGCATTCCACACGCCATCCAGGTTATACGTGCCCCACTCTTATTCCCGCGAGTCGTTCTCGAGCTTGAGCTTCAAGCATGCATGCGACTGCCGTGATAAAAAAAGGGTATGCGTCGCAAATGTGGTCCATTCGGAGAGTCTTCCATTCGTTCAATGGACCTGTGTTTGCGAGCAAGGGGGTCGAAGTGCGGGCTAACCACTACTGAAACGGGACGGGACAGATATAATCTACTTACGAAAGGATAACATGAGTGGGCCTCGATGGAGAAGTAAATGCGTATGGTTTTGCAGCTCGAGGATATCCGAACGGGGACTTAAAAACGCCATCCATTCCGGTGACACCTAATCTGTAGTGACCGAGGTTGTATCCTTTGAACATATATATAGGTCCTGCGGTCCCGCACAAATCGCACAAATTGTGTGTTTCGGTGATGGTGAGAAAAAACCCCTGACGTCTTCGAAGCCTTCCAAAGCGTTGGAGAACATCTCATACCCATAGATATGATTACACTAGAGAAATTCATACTTTCCCCTATTAGCCGTATCTTCGTCGAATGATGACAACTCTAAAGCTGAGCCGTGGTAGAGGGTAGTAGAGGGTACGATAACAGCCTTGAACCGCGATTGTGTTATTTGGCTGAAGCGCTATGACTCGTTACGACAAACCGGTCTTGTGCGTGATGATACCGTCGTCTTTGACAGGGGTGTGGTAGTACAATTTGTGCAACCTTAATCGACCGCAGATTGTGAAGATGGAGAAAAAATGTGAGTTTATCCGTCCAATGAATTCGTAAGTAGCTTCCTGTGCCTATCTAAATACACTGCTGAATAGCACGTGTCTCCCACATCCTCACCAACACTGATATACGTCTCAGAAACCATACCAATACATGTTTTGTGCTCTCGGTAGCCGCCATACCCGTGCAAAATTCTAGCTAGTCCTCGGGTCGATAAATGTCACCGGAAATGGTAGGATATTGATGAGAGTGAACCAGAGTCTAGGAGATGAATCCGTAAGCAACCATGATCAAAATATGCTCATGAATACACCGGTCGGTAATCCGTAGTTGCATGGAGCTAATAATGAAGCAAGTCAGCCCAAGCTTGGCTGGCGATCGTCGGTGTAGGGAGTCGAACTCACCTCAGATCGGTGGCGGCGGTCGGAATGCCATATCTCCGTGACTGTCGGGCTCAGAGTTGTATCCTCGTATATTCTACTTACTCCATATCAATCATCCAGAGCAGCATACTTATGCACTGTGACGACAACTTGGATACCAGTATTGCAACGATTACAGCCAAAATGGCAGTGGGCGAAGATGATGGACGATCTGATTCGGCTTGGCAGAAACCTGCAGTTGTCAATAAGGTGTTACCAGCGCTATGATGCGTACAGGTATGATAGGAAAACTCCACGGCGCAATCGTCGGGGACACCTATCAGCGGAATTGACTAGAAAGCTACCGGCAAGCGCCGCATCAACCCCGTGGGGAACCCCCACAGAGACCCCGGATACCGCACATTCTCTCGCTCTCGCTCCTGTCCTTGACGGGACCGTCTCGGAATCACCGATCTGCTGTTCGTTGACCCTCTTGTTCCTCTTGTGTTCCTCAGTGCCCAGTAGCTTGAGCATATAGACGCCATAGGCAGTTATGCTCGTAGCACTCGACAGCGCCATACCGCCCGTGAAAATCGCATCAGGCCGCTTCCTAGACCTCAGCGCTCGCGTTTTCATCTCCACATGCGGATAAATCACAGCTCACAGTCTAGCATCCTTGTTTATACTGTTGAAACCGGAGACACAAACACATCTCCCTTCGCGATTGTAAATCGATCAATCACTCAACTCAGCCCAATGGAAATGTCCAGCAATCAAAGGAGGATACATACCCAACTCGGTACCGTGGATCGCATTCAGGCTGAGTGATCCCCTGCTTCCATACTCGCGCCCTAGTGATCCTCGGGCTATCTTTGTAATTACGGGATTGGATTGTCCTGTAGGACTCTACACTCTTTGCTACTGTCCCGCTCCATGGGGACACTAAGTCTGCGAAGAGCGCTCCCGCTCTTTTGCCTCACTGGATGACATGTTTTCGCTGTGCTGGCATGCCTCGATAATCCCCATCCTCTGGATGGTGCCAGACTGGTCTCGGGCCATCAATTCCGACGCTCATTCCACTTGAAATGGACTGAGAGACAGTGACGTTTTTCACCTTTCCTCTACCTGAAGCTCTGACGATATGGGTTCGACTACGAGTGTTGTATCTGCCGCACTGGCATTTGGTATCGCAGCAACTATCGCTGTTACTCGCGACCGCTGGGCAAAGGAATCGCGTTATGCTCCCTTGCCTCCTGGACCTCCCAAGATCCCTTTGATAGGAAACTTAGGTGACATGCCGACGTTAGGCAGAGAATGGGAAACATATACTCAATGGGCTCAGAAGTACGGTAAGATATTCGCCTGCAATATTAGCAAGCATCAAGCCTGACATTAATTTCTCTAGGCGAGATTGTCTATGTTGAGGTACTCGGACATCCCATTGTCATTTTGAACTCTTTCAAGGCGGCCACGGAGCTCTTCGATCGTCGTGGCTCCAACTATTCCGATCGTCCAAGTGAGCCCATCATTATGTACATATACTGGGTGATCAGCTACTCATTGTTGATGGCCTACGCCAGGTACTACTATGCTCAGAGACGTCCTGGGTTGGGACTGGATTATAGGATTTATGTACGATGTTATTTATGTTTATACGATCATGTTTGCTAATAGGTGGTTACGAAGGCCTTATGGTGAATGGTGGCGTCGTCACCGTAAAGTGTTCCACACATATTTCAACCCGAAGGCGGTCGTAGCTCAATATCCGGTTCAACGCAAGGCTGCTCACGGCTTTATGAAAAGCTTGTTGGAGTCTCCTTCGAAGTTTGAGGACCATGCCACTCGGTAAGTCCATCTTCTTTCTGCAAGTATTCCGATCTCAACCTGTATTTTTGTAGATTCTCCGGGACTATCATACTCGAGTCAGTCTATGGTTACGAGGTTCGTGCAGAGAAGGACCCGTACGTTGAATTGGTCCACAAGGCCGATGAAGCGTTCAATAAAGTCGCTGGAAGTACCTTCCTCGTTGATATCATTCCTCTCAGTATGTCAGATCGTTTATTGCTAAGTCATTGATCGCGCCTAACCAACTTGATAGTGCGTCACCTCCCCCTATGGCTTCCTGGAACTAAATCCCTACGGGACGCTCAGAAGTGGAAGAAGCTGGCTCTCGACATGCGATCTGTGCCCTTTAAACTTCTGCAGGATTCCATGGTGATGTTGATTTGCTCGTTCAAATCCTTGCCCTGAGGCTGATCATATTCTCATTGATAGAAGGACGGAACGGCACCGTCATCGTTGGTCTCCGAAGAGATAAACAAGATTCAAAGCCGTAGTGAAGGACCTCCTGACGATTTAGACGTCGTTCGCAATTGTGCAGGTGCAGCTTATGGAGGTATTCACACATCTCCCCTCTCGTCTCCATACTCCCTCGACAACTCTGATTATTATTTTTGTTCCAGCTGCTGCGGATACTACGACATCGACAATCCTGACACTCATCTTGGCTATGGTCCTGCAGCCTGAGGTTCAGAAGAGAGCGCAGGCTGAAGTCGATGCGGTCGTGAAGTCCAGAGGGGGAAGGCTGCCCGACTTCGATGACATGTCTGCAATGCCATATGTAGAGTGCTGCATCACTGAGGCTCTTCGGTATGAATCTTCGCACGTTATACATCCCGATTCAGGTAGTCTCATGATTTGTTGTCTTGTTCGACAGGTGGCGTCCGGTAATTCCATGCGCTATACCGCACCGCAATATTAACGGCGACGAGTATGAAGGTTATCATATCCCGGCTGGCTCAGTGGTGATTGGAAACATCTGGTAAGGACATTTTCCAGGGTCACTGGATGTTATTCACTGTGGTCGTACTAATACTATACGTACATGATATAGGGCTATTCTTCACGATGCGACGGACTATCCGGAGCCTGAGGCGTTCAAACCTGAGCGCTTCTGGGGTCATAATGGGCACACTCCAGCTCGCGATCCTCTGGCTACCGTGTTCGGCTTTGGACGGTACGTGATACACTGCTTGCCGATGCTCGCTCCTACGGATAATAATACTCTCCTATAACATCACAGGCGTGTTTGCCCAGGGTATGTCTCAGTTACGACTTTATCAAGCAATGAGAGAATGTAACTATGACACTGAAGATATTCCTTGTTCCCAGGAAGCATTTGGCTATGAACAGCGTATTCCTCGCCTTTGCCTCCATATTGGCCACCTTCACAATTTCTTGCGCGAAAGACGAGAGCGGAAACGATATAATCCCGTCGACGGTGTACACATACGGATCTACGATGTAAGATCTGCCCACCGTTTCTCATCGTTCCCCGCGCTTACTATGGTACTCTCAGACATCCTCAACCTTTCGAATGTGTATTCACTCCTCGCCCCGAGGCGGTAGAAATGTTGCAGAGAGCGGGTGAATTCTAATATCACAATCGCCTAGTGTTTTTTTGTCTTGACTGGCGTCTTCTGTGCATCGCAACTGTGTTTCAAAATCGTCCATGTGCCGAATTCATCTGTTGAAATTGGACATGTACGATAATGACCGGTATTCCTCTGCCAAGATGTTTCGATATACTGGGCTCCCCATGGGTATTCGCTAATATTTCTTGATTATGGATCATGTCTCTGATACTAGTGCTTCAACGAAAGGACGTGCAGTATCGTCTCAGTGTATGAAAATGAGGAGTGTTTCATTTGCTTCCGTAGAAGGGGAGAGGGAGGCGTAATAGAAATTCTTCACGGAAGCCGGGTTGAATCCCCGAGCACAATGGGCCAGTTAGCGATATAATAATGCTCGAAGCTGTCTAGACTGTTTGCCGCCGAGGTGGCGATATTGACAAGCCATGCTTGCTGGGGAGAAAATCCAGTCGCAACGTTGATAGAGCAAACGAAAAAAGACACGAATCGGACAGCGGGCATTGGGCTCATGACCACTGTAGGTCAGGATATTGAGTCACAAATTCTGGTTTGAATACGAAGAAAAGTGAGTCGTTGATATAGCTACTAGGCACCGATATGCCAGCATAGGGGTGCGCATAGCATCCGCATTAGTCGAAAGACTTGTCACAAGGAGAACTCGCGTAGTCGATCATCCCGTTCCAACGATCTCGCTTACTGCCGTTTGCATAGAAGACTGAACGCGCCGTTTTTTTCACGCCGGGCGTCTGATCTCTTCGTGACCGTGACGACGCGGTCCGTCGAGGCCCGACTATCTTTTTTTGGGCCACAGCGCGACTGCCGCTGTCGAGGTCGGTCAGTTTGCATGCCTAGTGACGCAGAGAGCGCGAGTTCAAGCTGTTTAAGCTCACAGACAGAGAACAGCTACCGGCTGCATCGAAGTCTGAATGTCGCCGTCGTTAGCTGGACCCAAGTTATTTCGGAAGACCTCAGCTGCTGATGGTTAAGTTCATCCTCTGTTTGACGCTGCATCTCGTACAGTGCTCTTTCATCGAGCATGCAACGGTATCCTTCGCAGAGAGTCATGAGACTATAATGACACCACTCCAAAGTGATCGTTATCCTGGCGTTCCCATACAGAGGTAATTTTCTACGACAACAACAGCTGTGGCAACCATAGCCCCAGTCTCGCCACTTGACTCGGTGTCCTCGGATAGCGCTGTCACGGTCACTGAGCGCCAGGCACCGCGCGCACAAAAAAAGGGCGCGTTCAGTCTTCTATGCAAACGGCAGTAGTTCCTGAACAAAGCTCAGAGTAAGCAACCAAGATTATATTGTAGTTGATGACAGCACAGTGGTTTGATGGATCATTGGACTTGAGGTAATCGAGACAGCGGAAATAGTAATCAATTGAGAGAGAGGAGAGCGCCCATTCACATGGAAGTTCGTGGGGGACAGCTCCATGGAATTAGCAAAATCGGGGGCCCACTATCCCGTCTTAGTAAGGGTTCCTCGGGTTGATCATCCCCTCGGTTGTTGATCGGCCTCAGAGAAAGTCTGCATCGCATAACCATGACTGTCAAACATGCACTGATTTGCTGCCGGTCTCAAAAGGCTTCAGTGCATCATCTGGTCATTCGCATTTCCTGGTATACATCCTCAGGTTCAGCTTCTCTCTCAGATCATTCTACGTGTTGCACATCATGCCATCCCTTCCGAAGACTCATGTGTTGTCCAGCACGACCTTCACCGCCCCACCTCTTCAGGACCAAACTCTCGCCCTGCCCGACCTATACGATTTTCACTTGGCTCGCAGTCCCAACCATCCTTTATTTGTATATGACGATGCAGGAGTGCTCAGAACAATCACTTGGAGAGAGGCCGTGCATGCCATGCATCGTGCGGCTTACTTCGTGAACGAAGTCGTCAAGTCTGACGGAGAGACCCGCCCTGCCCCCGTCGTAGCAGTGCTCGCCAGTACCGGTATGTGTACTGCTCGCAATTTTATTTCTACCTAACACTACAAAAAAAAACAGATACCGTCACCTACTTTTCTTTCGTTGTCGGGTGTTTAAGGGCTGGTTATACCGTGTTCACTATCTCTCCGCGAAACAGTGCACAAGCTGTGGCCCACCTTCTACAGAAGACCGTAAGATATCTATCTCATTTCTATTTCTTACGCAGTGATTAACTACTTCCATTCGTTAGGGGGCGCGCTATCTTTTCGTTAGCCCAGAGCCCGCGATTACGGCGCTTCATAAGGCAGCTTTAGAACAGATACCTGCGTCTTACGCTATCGGTACCGCGAAGATGGCGACTTTTGGTGATCTTTTCAAACCAGCCGGTTCTGCTATGGACTTCGTGTTATTTCCTGCTCGTTCGTATGACATGGACGGGCCTGCTTTGATTCTGCACTCATCCGGTGAGTGTTTGGTCGTTGAATGGGCTCTAAACGTCGGTCGCCTGAGCTCACCATAATACAGGATCTACTGCTTTTCCGAAACCAATTATCAGAAGCCATCGTGGTCTCGTACAATTGACCCACATACCATGTCAGTCTCCGAAATTATTGCTTCATGTACCGAGTACTTAGCGTTTCTTCAGGGTACGGTGAGGTAGATATGTGTGGCATGAGACTTGGGTGTCACGCCGTACCGGTACGTACTATCGTGCTCTACAATAAGTCGTGTATGCTCAACATAAATTTTAGATGTTTCACGGAATGGGTCTGCTCCAACTTGCTCTAGCGGTACGTCATATTTATCACACTCGTTACCGGACACTCAATGAACAGATGTCATTTCAGCCGTCGACTGGACTAGTTTTAGCCATGTACAAGCCCTCGATACCCGCAGTTGTACCGACCCCTGAGAACGCTTTCGCAGCAGCTATGGCTACAAATACCGAGCTATTGGTTTGTGCGCCAATGTTTCTCGAGGCGTGGTCTCGTACGCCGGATAACATCGAAGGCTTAAGGAATTTGAGAGGCATTGTAAGAGACACTTTTGAAAACTTCGTAGTTCTTTTTTACTGAGGCACCCATGTAGATGATCGGAGGAGGTCCATTGAACAAGGGTGTCGGTGATTCTCTCGCCAGTCAGGGGGTGGCGATCATTAACGCATACTCATGGTACGTTTATCTGCCTATTTTTTTATCTTCCGTGATTTTTTATGCCATGATTTTCAGCACTGAGTGTGGACAGATGAGTATGATGATCCCAGCAGGTACGTCACTAGCATCATGTATCATCATAAATTCTTATTATTTTCGTTGCAGCTCGTGCCGGAATGGACTGGGAGTACTTTCCGTTTTCCCCTCACGTCCAACCGACCCTCTTGCCCCAGCAGGATGATCCAACTACGTTCGAGGTTGTTGTCAAGGCAAGTCTTGCTATCCCTTTGTGCAGACCACAAATCCTAATTATACTTCGCCGCGACCAGAGTCATGAGCTATTGCGACCCATGACCATTAACACACAAGTCGATGGCAATGACGCATACGCTACATCGGATTTACTTCAGCAGCATCCGACAAAGAAGCACCTGTACAAGATATACGGGAGGGTCGACGACCAAATCATGCTATCCACTGGAGAGAAGGTATCTCAATTTACTTCTGCGCTTGCAGCCATATACTGACGTACCACATTCCCATTTTGTAGACGAACCCTGGCCCACTCGGTACGTTTTACAGCACTGAGAATGATTTCATTTGCCTCATTATGTATCACAGAGACGATTTTGTGTCAGGACCCTAAGGTTCAAGCCGCAGTGATATTCGGACGTGAGCGACCCTTCAACGGTGTCATCCTTGCTCCCCGTCCCGAGTTCGTCTTCGACCCTCAAGATGGCGAAGCACTTGCTGCGTTTAGAGATTCTGTTTGGTACCCTCTATTACTCCCTGCATTCGACCTTGGCGAGCGGTACTGATGTTGTTACATAAGGCCCACTATAGAAAGGATGAATTCATACGCGCCGACCCATTCTCGACTGTTCAAAGAGGTAATTCCATCATATTAAACCTCGTTCAGATATGCCGCTGACACCAAGAATTTATTTTGACAGACAATCCTCGTCGAGTCCCCCTCCAAACCGTTCTTATACACAGCAAAGTCCACTGTTCGCCGAGCTCTGGTTATCTCCGAGTACAGTGCAGAAATCGAGGAGATGTACTCGTCTTTCACCGTCAGCACGGTACCGCTTCCAGACTCGTGGACTGACGATACGGTGAAGACGTTCGTTGGGGAGACGGTCGCTCACGCTATGGGACGCAATATGGATCCCCAAGCCGATCTCTTCCAGCATGGTTGTGACAGGTATATACCATTGATCTATGCGATTCGTAACCTGCTGTTACTTATTGCGAGTGTCGTTCAGTCTCAAGTCGACGTGGATTCAGAACGCCATAAAGAGCGCAGTGGCCAAATCGACCACATCCTCCCTCGCCAGCCGCATTCCCAGTAGCTTGGTTTATACCTACCCGACAGTCGCAGCTCTAGCCAACTATACATCGACGGTCATCAATACTGCTGACTTACCCGCCGGTCCTGACGATGTTGCCGCCAAAGCCGCTGCAGCCCTCGAGACTCTGAAACGATTCACACTCAACTTCCCTGCTAGGCCTACCGACCTTCGGGTTTCCCAGCCGTCTGGAGACGTAGTCATGCTTATTGGGAGTACGGGTGGACTCGGTTCATGTCTTCTCTATCATCTCGCTACGTCCCCGAGGGTGGACCGGGTTTACGCTCTGAACCGCAAATCCCCAGCAGGAGAAAGTCTTCTTGAGAGACAGAAACGGTCACTTCGGTGGGCTGATGTGGATATCCTTGGAGGAGGGAAGGTCGTACTCCTGGAAGCCGAAGTCAGCGAGTCCGAATTCTCATTGAGTCCCAAAGTCTTTGGAGAGGTAAGAATAAAACTTGTACCTTTTTAAGCTCTCCTGATAATTGATTGATATGATTTCTCATACAGATGCACTCATCCGTCACCCATATTATTCACAATGGTGGGTACAACAACTTACTGTATTCGATCACTCATCTAATTTCTTTCTCGTAGCGTGGCGTGTCGACTTTAACTCTGCGCTTCTGTCCTTCGAGACCAATATCCGCAGTGTTCGCAACCTCGTAGATTTTTCGCTTTCTTCGTCTCTTCAAGATCCGCCTCGACTTCTGTTCATCAGCTCTGTCGCCGTATTCAACCGTAATAACTCCTTCAGTTATATTTTACCCATGCTGCATTACTAACTCTCCTTACTAGGTCCCAAGAGTCGCGGCATTTGTCTAGAGAAATCCGTCGACGACGCTACCATTCCCGTAGGTACAGGATACGGAGAGGCGAAATGGATTGGAGAGCAGATCTTGATGAAGGCAGCGGCAGAGACAGATTTGAAGCCCACCGTCGTCCGTCTCGGTCAAATTGCGCACACCCCGGATGTATACTGGAACGAGCGCGAGTGGTTCCCGCTCATCGTCAAGTCCGCACAGTCTATCAATTGTCTTCCCGACTTACCTGGAGTACGTATCATTTCGTTTTACGGAATGGAGTTGTAGCTGATTGACCCCCTAATATTAGGCCGTTTCGTGGTTCTCAGCGTTCGGTGGTGCAAAGGCTATCACAGAGATGCTCTATGGTGACCGACCTTTCTTACATTTGGCGCACCCACGTCCTACGGCTTGGTCCACGATCATGAAAGAGTTCGCCAAGCACCTCAACGTCTCCGTCGTTCCATACACCGAATGGCTCTCTGCACTTGCTGCCGACCTGAAGAAGAGCCCGAACGGAATCTCTCAGATCGAGCACATGAGACGTAATCCGGCCCTCAAGCTTCTCGAGTTTTACTCTGACGCGGACCTCGATGAGGATAGGGAGCCTCTAGGGATTGTGAGGTTGGGGATTGATGAGGCCTTACAGGTATCCAAGACGTTAGCTGAGATGAAACCTTTGGATGGAGATTGTGTGTCGGGATGGTTGTCGGCGTGGAACAAGAGCGGTTTCATCGTTCTTTGAGCCATGGCTAGGTCGTTCATTCAACTGAGCGAGTAACGTAGCTTTCATGAGATATGGACAACACGCTTATTCTATAGATCATTACCTGAATCAATTTACGTTCTCTGTCACTTTCCAGCTCTTGCCATGGTTGCGTAAAGTTCGTATGTGATATTTGTTGCAGGTCCTACTTCAAGTGTTCACGAAGGTCGTCGACTACGTTTTGGAGAAATTCCCACAGAAAGAGGGAGGTCACACTACGTTGAGTGTAGGTACATAATTGTGCCCTATGTTTTCGCGCATTCAAACTGTTCCTACCATTCAAGAATGTGTAAGGCCCAACAATCACTCTGTTCTGATCCTCTTTGTTGTTCCGTCAAGGTTGCAAGGGGGTGGATTGTCAAGTCAAAGGAAAGATGAGTGCCAAGTTATATGTAGGTACGTGGCACAACGCTAGGATTATCTATTCACAAACACGCTGAAGACTCGTCGCCATGTCTTGAATAGAGGACTCCAAATCACGAGCAGTTTGTTTCATGACTCTTTTAACCCCGTGCGCCACTAAACCTTTCATGACCGCCACAACTTCGTACTTTGTCTGTCCATCCTCCTCCGTCAGCATATGCCACTGTTCTGCACCGAACATGACACCGCTACCCTCAGATCCCCACGCAAGCATGAACATCTCACGGTCTACATACTTGATGTGTTCAGTCATGTCCGTAGTCTTGATAGAGTCGTCCATACTGGCGGGTATGTGGGTTTTGAGAAAAAGGTAGTGACCTTCTGAGAGGGGGACAGAGGGGGCGAGGGGCTTCTTGTTTGAATCTAGAGGACTCGCGGAGCGACTGAGGAAGAAACCAAATGAATTTCTGACATTGTGAGAAAGGACTTCGTTTCGGCACTTGCTTGGATATAGTACTTACATATGCGGGTTCCTAGCATTACGGAAACGCCATAAGTAACGGAGTGAAGTCGATGTTCAGGACATGCACTCACCATGAATGATAGGACGAGAAGTCCAAAAGAGTGTCCCACACCTTCTCTCTTGGAGCATTTATGGACGCAGTGGCAGAGAAGTAAAGCGGCCACTCTGAAGCAGTGGGTGGTGAGGGAGGCATAATCGACCGCTTGGCAGGTTCGTACAAGGGAGAATGATTTGTGACAGCGTCCGAAGAACACTGAACCACAGGGATTGGAGGGAGAGTGGGAGGGTGGGAGAGGGAATGAGAGAGCGCCGCGAAGAGTTGAGTGATGCTTACGCGTCCACTTACTAACAGGGGAGACGTTAGCGCTATACTGTGAGACTTTGCGTGGCCGCATTTGGGCCGCATCAAGCGTAGATCAGTTTCCTACTTCAGACATGCATACAGATAGGCTTAGCCGATGGGGGCGGCAGTAAAGTCAGCGTTGTGACCTCGAAGTCGATCGCCCCTTTTCAGACTTCCCGCCGAAAACAGATGTGCGTCCGATAACACCAACTAGACATCACTTCTCAGACTGAGCTTATGACTCTTAAAATTAGCATTATCTCACGTAATTATAGTTTCTCAGAGCGTTTCAACAACAATGTCGACCATATCTCATGTGTTATATTTAAAATCAATCGCTTTACACAGGAAATTCTGAATCAGTCTTGTAGTGAAATGGGACTATCCTTCAATTTATGTTTTCCTCACGGGGCTATGCGGACGCTCTGAAATGACCGAGAATCTCCGCAGGATATGTATTTGGGCGCTACGCCACTGCCTCATGCTTCCCACTGACGAATGATGATAAACGCCAGTTTTGCGTTTGGGCACAATTCCCCTTTCAGATATTGGAAATCACCCATTGAGGATGCTGACTGTTGGCTCGGAGACCCCAAGGACTGCCGCATTATTCAATGTCACGATGCTACGCTACGGTATCTCCGTCGCAATGATGGAACTGTGATAGTTTCGCCAACGCTCATTATCCCCTGACGAGAGGCGGCGAGCAAATTAGCAATCCGCATCAAACTCCAGACCATGGGCAGTACGGCGCCACCGTACTCTTTATCTGACGTCGAGACTCGTCCGTGCCGACCAGGTCACCCTCGTTCTATAGTCCCCATCTTCCGTCCACACCATGTCTGCCAGTTTCTCTAAGTCGTCTCCGACCACCCTTCCCCCCAAAGTGTCTATTGTGTCACCGTGGCCCCTCAATTACCTTCCTCAAGCATTGCAACCATATGCAGAACTCATGCGGCTTCACAGAGTAAGAAATTATTCCAGATCAAGCTCTGCGCCAATTTTATTGCATGGAAGCTAATTTCGTGTTGTAAAAGCCATCTGGCATCATCCTTGTCTTTTGGCCTTACGGTATGTTTCATAATTTCTCTGTGACGTACGAGATTTTATCTAATAGTTGCTTGAAAGCGTTCACGACGACTCTGGCTGCGTACACTGTCGCCCTCCCGATTCAAGAATATTGGGCAATACTTGGCAGGTTTCTCCTCGTCAGTGCTATAGTTCGCGGGGCTGCATGCACAAGCAACGACATTCTTGATCGGGACGTGGATGCTGGTGTTGGTCTGCATAATTCAACTATTCTCCATTTCTTCGTGCGCTGACTTCATCTCTTTCAGAGAGAACAAAAACCCGACCGTTGCCCAGTGGACGCGTCTCTGTCATTTCAGCATGTCTTTTCGTTCTTTTACAGGCTGCCGTTTCGTGGTATTCGTTTTTGCCTCTGAATCCTCTAGCGTGCGTAAACTACTTCGTATATGAATGTGTAAGACTTATCCACCGATTTAGATTCAAGGCCTCCGTGTTTCATCTCGTTTCTTTGTATGCTTTCCTGATGATTATACCACTTCATTGCCATTAAACATCTCATGTTCCCCCAGATCCATTTTCTACCCCATCATGAAACGGGTAACAGACTTCCCTCAGGCTTACCTTGGCTTCTCGATGGGTTTCGGATCATACGTAGCCTGGACTGCGATTACTGGAACATCGTCAATGAAAGTTATCGTTCCCATGATTTTCGCGTTCGTCTGGTGCGTTTCTATATCGTAGTTAAAAAATGATTCGAGTTATTAATCATCCTCTTACTTAGCTGGACTTTGCACTTTGACACGATCTACGCTTGTCAAGACAGAAAGGACGATATCAAGGTCCGTTAAGTCGCCTCTATCATATATTCTTGTGTTCTGAGAGTACGTCAATGTTCCTATCACTGTCAGGTCGGTGTGAGATCGGCAGCGGTACTTCTCGGGGACAGCGTCCTCTTGTTCACCTCCCTGTGTGCTTCCCTTCTCGTTGTGCTCCTCGCCTACGTCGGTATCGTAAATCAGCAAAGCATCCGATTCTTCGGCATATCGGTGGCAGGATCCGCTCTACATCTCATTTGGCAGTACGCAACTCTCGACGTCCACGATGGGAAGAGCTGCATGTGTGAGTAACCATTCTCGTATAATACATTACATTTGAAATTTATGAGTTCCATTCTTCCAGTGAACTTCACTCGCAACGGACAGATGGGGTGGATCAGTACGTTGTCATTCGTTTTATTTCAGTGATGTGTTGATGATCTGATTTTATGAACTTGCATATATACAGTCTGGGGAGGAATGCTGCTCGACTACTTCGTCAAACTTGGGGTTATTACCTTCTAATGTACTGAGGATATGAGATAGGGTCACGTACCCTATGCCTGATGTGTCTCTAAGATACTCTATCCGCTTCCTTCGTAGATCTATTCTGCGTTTACCTCTTTCTTCAAGCATACAGGGATTTTAGATAAACACTCTCATTACGTATCCAACAGTGTTAACCTGTTCTACGTACTATTTATATTCCGGCCATGGATAATGTTTGAATTCTTTCCTTCTCGTAGGTCGTAAGCTCTTCCAACCTATCACTTGTGTGATGTCTGTACATGCATATTCAGACATTGTCTTAGAGCTTGTCAAACATTCTTGGTTGGATCATATGGTCGCAGACACTGGTTCTAGCGCAGACGTCACGATTTTGTTGTGCGTGTATCATTGTCGCTACAAGAGCAACTCTTGCCCTGAATACTAGTGAATACTCGTGTCAAGCCTAGGTAAGTCATCATCGTTGTTTGTGTACACAGAGACTTCTCCTCCTCAGTGTGGATCTCTGTGTTTTATCACCATTCACGAGACCGCTGATAACTAATGGCGCCCTAGATATTCATAATGCCCGAGGTATTACAGCGCTCAGGGCTCTTATACTCACAAAAGGAGAAATCACTGACTGGACTAGCCAAACATTTCGGTCATGATTTTCACGCCGTTGAAACCGTGCCACAAACCCGTTTCCCATCGCAAGTCTGATCTCGACACCCCGCTAGATCCAATGGAAATATCCGAAGCAAAACAGAGTCTTATTCACGCCCGAGGCGATATCTCAACTGGGCGGTTGTAGCTGTAGTACTCGTACTAGATTATGATACCGGTATTTGAGTTTGACCGACCAATACTAAGTATCAAGGAAATCGACCCGGGAGTATTGCATTGTAAGCCACTGGCAATCTGATGGAGCACACACTTGCGAACATTGAGGCGTTATGGTAGGATATCTCTTGAGCAGAGCATCAAGGACGCGCACAGCCCTGAGTTACACTTCTCTTTACACAAATTTTCCAACCTCATGAAATCTTGACAGCGATCATGGACTACACCGAGATGTACATGGGTGCTGACCCAGCAGTTGAAAATATGGAGGTCGAGCACGACAACGATGGCTCGCAAGAAATTCGGTCTCCGACGCTTAGCTCTTTCCTATGTACCCAGGCAAGCTTGGAACGCCATGGGGAACGTTTACATTGACTTGTGGCTAGGTCAAAACACGTCGGGTCTCCTAAGTCGTTTGAGTGGGCAGATGTTGAAGTATATTCTCAGTCCTAGGACGTGACGGAAGATACCTCTTCTACTCATTGTCACATCTGATCCTCACGGCATCATTCTCAACACACTCTTGTCTTGAGTGGTATGTACACCTCCGAATTCGAATCAATGGTATAGCATAACGAAAAGAGACAAAAAAATACTCAACCATGTCCGTACATCATCCACAAGAACGAGAACAAGGAAACGCGTCGTGAGTATGTGGCCAGTGCTGTGTAAGCTTCAAGCCCTATCACATGAAAAATCGTAAACAGATCATGACCCTACTTCAAAAACTCTCGAGCTGCTCTTCGCAGAATGCCCAAAGCTTCTTCGCAAGCTCAGGATCGTCCGCCATCTTACTCGCCTTCGACCGCCTCGCATATGCCGTCAAATACTAGTTATCGAACAGCCAAAACAATCAGCGCCCATGCATACCATACTTTGTAAGACACCGTAGTGTAATGGAGGAGAAGAGGAATAGGGACTGACCTCTCCATTGAGCTCGAGCGCCTGTGGCGCGGTGCCAGCGAACAGCTGTGTGATTGCGCCGTGTGCTGTGTCGGTGAACACGGCCCTCATGGCTCCCGCCACGAGCGGATTGAAGTTGCGCTGTAGTTCGGTGCTGACGAGACCTGGAGCAAAATTATCAATACGATGGATATTGAGATGGGAATGAAATGAACGTGTCTGGCGGAACTAACCTGGATGCAGCGAAATCGAGACGATCCCCTTGCTTCCATACCTCCTCGCCAACTCTTTCGCAAACAGGACCTGACCCTAGAAATGTACCTCCTCAGTATCTTCCAAGACGAGCACCATGTAATGAATAAAACTTACAAGCTTGCTTTGTCCATACAGCTGGAACTTTCCCATCTTCTTCCTCATCGGCAACGCCTTATCCTTGTCTCTCTGCATGGACTCCCAAACAAGACCAGCAGAGGGCGCCATCCCGTCATGTGAATTCGATGATGTGTGGACAACGCGAACCCGGTGTCCTGATGCGGCTGCCGACTCGGAGGCGGCGGTGCGGGTGAGAACGGGAAGGAGAAGAGTTGTGAAGAAAAAGGGACCTGCATATTCAGTAACACAAAAATGGTTGTGCCACAAGTGAGTATCTGTCAGCAATGTATTCTCGGAATTTTAGAAAGCAGACATACCAAGGCAGTTCACTCCGAAGCTCGCATCGTATCCCTGTGCCGTCAGATCCTCGAGGGGCGCCTGCATGATACCTCTGTGGAGATA
This sequence comes from Stereum hirsutum FP-91666 SS1, assembly GCF_000264905.1. Classification (NCBI taxonomy): domain Eukaryota; kingdom Fungi; phylum Basidiomycota; class Agaricomycetes; order Russulales; family Stereaceae; genus Stereum; species Stereum hirsutum. Next base: position 1,541,885 of record NW_006763142.1, on the reverse strand, counting down.
AGCCGGTCGATGAATGATCAGAGCGCAATAGATGGAAGCAGCTGTGACCATGACATACCCGTTGTTAAACACGACATGCAGCTCAGGCTCCTTCTCCATGAACTCTTCTGCCGCGTGCCTCACTGACGGCAAATCCGCAAGATCAAGCTTGAGCCAGAATATCTTGTCTTTACCCGTACTGGCCTTGAGTTCCGTGATCGCGGCCTTCGCTTTTGCTTCGGACCGCGCGGCCATATACACGCGTGCGTTTTTCGACAAAAGGACCTGATGATATGCGACAGCCATTTAAAACCATAAAACCAGGGTGCGATCAGTTTCATTATAATGCGTCGAGATGGTCAGTCGAAACGAAGAGGGGCAGTTGAATCGAAAGAAAGCATGGTTCTTTACGCACCCTACAGGTCTCCTTTCCTATTCCAGAGTTTCCGCCAGTGACGATGATGGTCTGCCCAGTCAGGTCGGGGACATCTGCACTAGTCCAGTGAGGTTTAGGAGGGAAGACCTCGCTGAACGTTCCAACACGGCCTTCAGCCAAGGGGTCGGGTGATTTGCAAACTTGGGGCATGTCGACGAGAGAGCGATCTATGGATGGGGCTTCAGAAATGAACTATGGAGGGTACAACAACGCTTGATGTGTGCGGGCGAGGCATACTTCTTTATAGCCCGAGGCCTGCAGTTCCAAGTGCGGTAGGTCTCCATCACGAAGTTGTTAATCGGCCAATGCCAAGGATCGTCTCACAGATGTGTAGACTGAAATGACCGCTCTATCATCGATCATATACGCATATAGAATCGATGTAGAGGCCTTTAGTCTTCTTCAGTAAAGCCGTTCGACGCGTGTTCACGCGGCAATCTATTGTTGCAGCTCCTGACGGGTTCCAGGGAGGACCAGACTGGCTGGTGACGGCGCTTTGTTGGATAAATCAGGAAGGCTGTGGCCGCCCGGTACTGATGACAAATGAACTGACTTGTTGACACATCACAGCTGACTCACGATCAACAATGTCAGCGCTGGGATTCCTCCAGTACTAGTCTTCGCTCTGCATCGATCATTTCTCGACAATGGGCTGCAAATAATCATTGTGCGCTCGAGGTACGGCTGATAATAACTAACTGAGCTCAGAGAAAGATGTATCAAGAGAAACAGAGCCTCGCTCAGGTGCACGGTAAACAGCAATTCTATCCTATTCTATCGTTCCTGCATCACTTGGGCATCACTCTCTGTAGTCTCTTTGACACCCTGTGACTCGGAGATCAGGTGATAGCCCCGAGAGTAAGCATTCACTGTGGACGTTTACTCACTGCCTTGTATCGTCATTCTTGTCAACACCTCCGAGCAACGATGCAGGAGCAATCGACATTAGACCGTATCTGCAGCCCAAAATATGAATGGGGACTTGAGAATATCAGTCTTTCTCCTGAAAATTTGAAAGTTTGGAGCGATAAAACAGGCGTGGAGCGAAGGTCTCAAATGGCGGTCGGAGGCCATCCGAGCCAATCACAACGCGCAGACAGTGCGTTTCCGGCTTCCTACGACTTTTGAACGTCCAGCTTCGGTTATTTTCGAGTCTGCTGATAAAAAAGTGAGTGATTCTTCTGTTAAGAAATCTCTCATATTCTGGGCTGCAGATACGGTCTATTCCCGGGAGGAAATCGAACGTACGGTTTGAACGTGATCGGTGGTAGGCTGATTGATACGTTCCTTGTCTTACAACCAACTTACAACCAATTATGCCCATCCCGGTCACAAAGGTCTTGACTGTAAGCCGCTGGTGATTGTCCAAGTTATTGCTGGTTGCATATATAATGAGAATCCGCGCGTCTCGGAAAAGAAAAGTTTGCGATAAGAGGTCTCGCTCGGGGAGCGTCGGACCGACCGGCAAAGAGCGTGGGGAGGTCGCGGGTTCGAGCCCAGCGAAACCACTCGAACCCGGTAAATATTGCACTTTGTGCGCCACGCTCAGATCAAGAGAATGAGTGACCCACATTTTCTATAAGTATTTAGAGCCTGACATAATTATCTGAATGCATACCATGGGTAGGGAACATTCGCGGGAAGAGCACTATAGGTAGGGCTGCAAGAATTCTCTGGGTCTGGTTTGAACCTGCGACCTCCCCAGGCTTCTCGCCGGCCGGTCCGAGCGAGCTCAGAGGCAACCTCTCGTTGCAAACTTTCTTTTTCTTTCGCCGCGGATTCTCATTATTTATGCAACCAGCAATAAAGGGAGTCGTACCTGGTACGCTCTTTTTTGGCTGAACACTCACTTGGGATATTATGAGAATCAGTCGAGGAGAGCCTACTACATAGGCCGGCATCTTGTTTTCCAGTCAGCTGCTCTCCCCAATCCGGCGCTTCTCAGTGATCTGAAGTGCAAAAGCTCTGTATTTCGAAGCCTCATTCGACGTTTGCCTGAATACTAGAACCATAATGGCCACCATATTGAGCTGGGCATGCTGCCACAAAGAAAACATTATATCATATTACGAAGACGAAATTTATGTAAACAATCCGTGGAAACCAAAGTCGAAAGGTATGATGAAAAGAGCGGTGTTGGTGATCTTATTGATCCTTCCATAAATAAAAGGGGAAGTAGCTCATTAGTTGGTATTGTAGCGCCCATCAGCCTTCTTGATCAGATCGGCAGCGCGTTCAGCGACGACGTACGTCGGGGTCTGAGTGTGCGCGGACGGGATGAAGGGCTGAAAATTTTCAATCAGCACCACTGATGCGGAGGGAGACATTCGAGAAAAATACTGACGAAGATAGTCGAATCCACGACCCTCAACCCGACCGTCTGCTTCACCGTCAAATCCGAGTTCAATGCTCCGCTTCCCAAGCTCGTGTCGTTGCCCGTCTTGCCCATCGGCACTGTGCACGACGCATGGGCGTTCGTGAACGACCCGGCTCTCACGTACGCATCAATCTCGTCGTCCGTTTGGGCCTGTGCGAATGATCCGTATTCGCCTGTGATCCAGTCGGACCATGCAGGCGCGGCGACGAAGCGCCGGGCAGCCTTGATGGCTTCGCGCATGGTGAACACGTCGATGTCGGTGGCGAGGAAGTTGAGGTCGATGATGGGGTATTGGAAGGGGTCGGTGCTGTTGATAGTGACGGACCCACCTGGAGGGGGAGAGCTCGGAACGTCAGGAAGATGCATCAGTATGCAATTGAGTACAGTGACGACTCACGGGAACTGACAGACACGGCACTGACAGTTAACGAGAAGAAGCTCCCGTTTGCAGGTGCCGGCTCCGTGAACGAAATGAAGCTATCCTGAACATCCAAATACCACACAACTTGTCAGCGTAAAATACAAAGGTAAGTATGCGACGCTGCTGACCGCAAAGCCAAGCTCCATTTGAGCGGACGTAGGTCCCGCACTCGGATCAGTCTCGTTTTCATAGATAGACGAGTTGGATGGCAGCCTCAAGAATGCCCATTGATTTCCAGCAGAGATGACGTCCACTCCGGTGCGGTTGTTTAGCCATTGCTCGAGAGCCTCGGCCTGGAGAGTGGTGTTGCGGTTGTACACGTCAAGTGTGTCGTTAGAGCTGACGGTCCAAACACCAGTCGCGAGGGGATGGTCCTATCGAATCGCGCTTATGATTAGCGAGGTCTGGTGTCCGGATATATCGCAGTGAGTAACTTGCCTGCATGTTGGTTCCGACATCGGGCAGATCGACAATGGTCTCTACGCCAGCAGCGGACAATACATCCGTGGGGCCGATACCGGACAACAAGACTTTCACAACCAATAGTATCGGTCATGTAAACACCGGGCGGTGAGTAAGGAATGTAGCTCACGGATCTGGGGCGTCTTGAAGGATCCGGCCGACAGGAGGACTTCGCGAGTCGCGTTCAATGAGTAGACAGGGCCTGAGAGAAGGTCAGTATGTTCGTATGTTATATAGCATTGTGCGAGAAAAGATGGGGAAGCACATACTAGAAGCACTCTGCGCAAACTCTACACCTGAGAATACCGGGAGTCCGTTCAATGTTCCAGTCTGTACGATCTTCGTGACTTGGGTGTTGACTACAACGTCAAGGTTTGAGCGATTGAGAACGGGAGCGATATAATCCCTCGCCGAACTCGACCGTGCACCATCCGAAATCTGTGCATAATAGCCGATCAGAAAACGGTCACAGAAACACGCAGTACGAGGATAAATACCGTGGTCTGCGACCAACCTAGAAGATCATGATCGTGAGCAGGCAATAATGGACAAGACATCACTGTCAAACTTACTGAGTCCAAGAGGGCTACCAGAGTTGACGTCAAGGTTAAACGGGAATTCCTCCGAAAGCTGGGCAGATGCATTCAGAACTCTGCTATCCGTCGACAAAGGGAAACCTGTCAAGCTCGTCTGGAGCGGTCCTGTGCGCAAAGGGGGCCATCAGCTGTCATCATAACGTCTTGACACGAACCGCTCTCACCTTTGTAACCGTGGACGGCAGGATTGTATTCTCCGCTGACGTTGGCGTGACTGGAGGGCTCAGTCAGGTTCTCCAGCTAGCGTTATATGCAGACGAGAGTATCAGGAAACCAAGTAGATCATCTCGATTTGGGGCGGTGCATCACTGACCTTGATCATGTAAGGGTAGAGGTTGTCCCATGACCATCCATCATCTCCCGTAACTCTGGCCCAACGGTCGTAATCATCTCGAGCAGCGCGAGTGTACCCCATGAAGTCTATCAATCGTATTCAACATAGCATCCACTGGCAGATGAGCGCAACGCTTACTGATGGATGTAGAACCGCCAAGAACAAAGCCCCGAGGGTAGGACAGCGTACGATTGTCCAGGCCGGGAGACGGGGTAGTCGTGAAGTTCCAAGACTAGCGTAGAAACATCAGTACGGTTGGTATGGCTCGGAAACAATAAAATAAAATCCAACATACGAATGGCGAGTTACTCAATGGTCCGGCCCCGAGCCGAGGGACTAAGATCTCTTGGTTGTTGTAGTCGCTGCAATAGAGTGTCAGCGCAACATCAACCAGGAGCCATGATGCTATGCGGACAGGAACCAACCTTCCTCCCGCCTCGATCAAGAGAACTTTAACTTCAGCAGACTCAGTCAGCCTGTTGGCAAGCACGCCACCACCGGCTCCAGCTGCAAGGTTCCAAGCACAAGGGTGAAATCAGAATTTCTGATGTGCCGGCTAATTGTCAGAGAGAAATTATTTACCTCCGACGATAATGTAGTCGTATGTCGCATTTTGAGAAAGGCCTGACGGGTCCTGGTAAAGCGTGGCGAACGCAGAGGTGACGAAAGGAAGTAATCCCAAGAATGAAGGGCGGTATGAGAACATGATGGTAAAGTGTCGTGCGAGCCTCCTCAGGTAGCCAACACAAAAAGAAAGACAGGTAAGCTGGTCGTTTATTACGCTGTAGGTGGCGACTTTATATTGCTACGAAGGTGGCGTATAAGGCCAGTCATCCTGTGCTGTCGAGGTCGTCGCTGATCACCGTGAAACAATGGAGCGAATATAATTACAGTGTCCCTCGGGCCTGCTAGCTCAAACTGCGCCGGTCATCCAACAAAGCATACCTTCTAAGAGCAATGGGGCAACGAGGAATTATTTTGTAGAAATTCCCGCCAATCCACACAGCCTGCGTAATCCAAATACTGGTGCTGTTCTCCATGTGATGGCCCTGGCTCGGAGTCGTTACCTTAAAAATGCACCTACTCAGGTGAGCCATGCATCGGACACCGTGGTGAGGATGTTTATTTCCGACCAAGAATGCTAGGCCTGTCGTATCATAGAGTGTATTCCTTTACTCCCTGTAAGGTTTATTGCGACTGGTTTACGATGACCCACCTGGACAGGGGGCATTCCCCAAAAAGGGTTCTCAGGTGAAAAGACCCCAAAGTCCCGAGTGGGGGTATATGCGACTTGCGACAGTTCTTGCGCAACGCCGAAAACAGGCACGGTGTTCAGTAAACCAGACCATAAGGAAAGGTCGGAAAGGGTGCTATATCTGCACAGAGAGCATGAGCGACCGTGGGCGAAATTGCGCGCTGACGGAAGTAAAGGCGTCCCAAGCGAGTCGGTGTAGCCGCCAGCTACTGCATGCATTTGATGCGCTGATGTGACATCGGACACGACTTCCCTGGCGGTTGAGCAACGATGATCGACAGTGAATCAACCGTTGATCAGCAATTGCTCAATAAGGTGGATTCAGTAATGCCCAATCGTGTGTTGTAAGCAGGCGAAGAGCGCTGAAGCAGGCTCGAGCTCTATGCTCTGGTTATTTGCATTGCACCCATGCATGTTACCATAAAGCCTATGATCTGATCAGGTCTGAGCTTAATAGATTAGTCCATGGAGGTATTGTAGCGCCACACACGTTCCGAACTGAGTGCGACGACCGCCCTTTATGTTTTAAAAGTAGACGCCTCTAATTCCGCTCTAGATCATTCTGACCATTTGTTGGCGTTTGTAATAACACACGGCATGTCAAGGGTGCGACAACAATAACAAGGGCACTTGTCCATGACAACTGTCTGGAAGCTCAGTTGAGCCTATACAATGTAGAAGTGTCAGCATCCCCAAATCGTGGGGAAGCCCAGACTTCCGTGCCCGTTGTAATTCCGAACGGCTCACCTGAGCATCGTCCATGAGTCGTACATAGTTCGGGACGTTTTGTACCAGACATCTGACATAAACCCTCTCGATATCTTATAGTATCGAAATGGCTCAATTGAGGATAAGAGACCACCGCCAGCAGACAAGCACTTGAACCACAACGAAATGACGGTACGGCACGTACCAACACTATGAGTGAGCTGAACGGGCGGCCTTCGACGGGCACCATAAGACCAGTGGATTATCGGCGGCGACTGACGAGCCTCTACATCGGTAGTGATGTTCTTGTCATGGATGGAGGTGAGAGGAACAGCGTTACAGACTTGAGTGAATCGAGGTCTATCAATCGAGTTATCCGCGCCTGAGGAAGTGCTGATTCGAATCTTGGGTATGAACCACCTCCCCGCAACAAATTTCGGAAGCCAGTCTCTTACAGCCAGGATCGAGGATATTGGGAGCATCGAGAACGGTGGCAGACCATCGTAGCACCAGTATGTGGTCGTCTCTGGACAAGTTCGCGTCGCCTGCGAACGTCCTCCGAAACTTGAAAAACTGCTTTTATTAGGTAAGGTGGCGAGTGTGGCCCATCTGCCTATGATGTTCTTGCACTGCCATAAGCGGCCATTCTCCCCGAGTTCGAAGGTCACAAGTGTTTCTATAAAGCGTTTCTCACTTAACAGTGTACCGCTAACCAACTACATGGTTGAAACGTCCAAACGTGATCGGAGTAATAAGTGATACGCAAAACCCACCCCACCGAAAAACATTTATAGAAAACAGCTAGATACCCCGACGCCGAAGTCTCCACCTCCAGGCCAGCCCAGAGACCTCCCAGAATAATTCTGCTCTCTCTCCTTCTCCCGCATCCGCATCGTGTGATGTTTATTCCCTTGATGCCACCTCCTCCATTCAACAACTCCAAAGCGACTGTGCCCGAACCGGCCTCTACTACCGCGATCACTGTCGTGGCGTCGAATGACCACGATGTAAGGAAGGGAGTGAACCATGCCGCAATCTTTTGAGGATTATGCCTTACGAGACGGTCAAAATCGAGTGGATTGAATGGCACGGACGAATCGATCAGTTTTTTTGGGACGGGGTTGCGGGAGAGATTTTCTATCGGAAGGAGAGGAAGAGATAACGGCGGGATGTCGGACGACCAGGCGCGGCGGGCGAGAAAGAGTAGTCACCCAGGAAAGTCATGTAGATGATGTATTGCAGAAAAACAAAGACGAAACTATTACCCGTACCACATGTCATAAGAAAACACACTCTCCTATTCATCCCAAGTATAGCCAGCAGAGCAGCCGCCTCTATGAATCCGTAAAAATAGTCCGAGACCGAACAGTGACAAGAATGAAACTACAACGACTCCAAATATGCACACCCCTCGGCCATCAGCTTGGATACCGTTTTAATCTAATCAATGGGAAGCACGAAGCAGAAAAAGGTCAGGACGGCTTCGCGGAGAATACGTAGATATAAAAAAACACTCACGTTCTCGGTATCGAATGTCTGGAAGTGGTCCCCTGGCATCTCGCAGATCTTCAGACGCTCACCAACCAACGACCGCCAGCCTTCAACGATCTTCTCTGGATCACTGCGATCAGTGATGAAGGGGTGCGCGCCAGGGATCTGCAAGCCTTCGGCGGCGCGAAGATATACGAGACGCGGGACTGGTCCGTTGGGATCGAAACCCTCACAGTACCGACTGAGCATGCGAGCACTCGCGACGAATTGCTTCCTGACGAAGCCGATCATGTCTCCTGTTATGGGTGCACCCCTCCGTTTGGTGACCCAGTTGAACTGGTCTTCGGTGATAGGGACGTGGTTGTTGGGAGGTGGGCTGTCGAGGAGGATAACACCGGTGACGGTGACTCCCTCACGCATGAGCCGCCGAGCGATATCGAATGCGATGACACCGCCGACACACCAACCTAGATGTGACTTGTCAGTTAGTCTATTTTAGAAGTTGAGATGAACCAAGACACTCACCGGCGAGAACAACGGGTTTGGATGGTGCCGCACGCAAAATATAACCCACGTACTCGGCCGCCATCTCCTCCAAGGATTCCCAAGTATCGGGTTGGAAGAAATAAGGGTTGTTGATGCCCCAAACATCGCGATCAAGGGGCAGGAGACGTTTGGTGTAGTCGATACGTCCTCCTCCGTCGTGGATAACGAACAATGACGCTCTGTCGGGGATCGTGCTGTGCTGAATAGGAGTGGCGGCGTTGGTGAGACCCATCGTCTCCGCGAGGGCTTGTAGTTTGGGATCGAGCGCGACCTTGCGAGATACCTGGTCGGAATCAGGTTTCTTGTTGGTGTACGACGAGACGAGCGATTCGATCGCGGTCACCGTGCGACAGGTTGAGAAGCGATCCATCGGAAGAGTAATGGAGTACTGTGGGGTACGAAGGTAAGATGAGATAGTGCTCGGGAAAATGTAACGAAAAACGCACCTTCTTCTCGAGCTGGGATCGTACCTCAAGGGCTCTCAAAGAGTCCATACCTAAGAGCTCGAGGTCGTGCTCGTCCGCAATGTCTTCATAGGGAACACCGAGGACCTGAGCAACAACAGACTTCACGCCAGCCTCATGCTCACTGGTGGAACTTCCGATCCCCGAGTCAGAAACCGAGGCATCATGCGCGTCCGAATCGACGACGAAAGCGGCAGGCGGGCTAAGTGGGATGCCCGACGCGGCGTTCACCTCATCGACTATAGCCGCAATGGTATTGCAATCAGCAAGAGTAGTAGCGTCGAGTGGAACCCCCGGGAAGGCGCCTTTCAACTTGTGGAAGATCTCGATGGACATCAGAGAGTCGACACCGAATGTCTCGAGGTGTGCACCAGCATCTATTGTCGCGGGATCGATACCGCATGTTTCGGCCACGATCAGAGTAACCTGCGCGAGCGCATCGGCTGCTGGCTTTCTCTCGGGTGCGCTTTGTGGCTGACTCGGAAGCGAGACGGGCTTCGGTTTCGTGACGTGGGGAGTAACAGTAGGAGTGGGAAGACTGTCGCGCACCGCCGCAACGATCTGGGCGACGGATTGGCAGCTAGAAAGAACGTCGCGGTCGAGCGTGGCGGTGGCGAACGTACTCTTCAGCTTATGGAAGATCTCGATCGACATAAGAGAATCGACTCCGTACGAGGCCAGGTCAGCGTTAGGATCCAAGTTCGAAACCTGGCACGTCTCGCCTACGATCCGCGTCACATCCCCGGGAATGTCGATTGCGACTGAGGGAGGTGGGGTGGAGGGTCGCGTAGGGGCAGGAGCGACAGTGTCCACGCGCGCAGGGGCGGCACTGGGGTTCGAAGTGGATTTCGACGCTGCATGACTCCCCGACATCCCAAGACCGCGCTTGAGGCGATCGAGGCGCACCTTGCGGAAGTGCATACCCTTCAACTGCGCCACGATCCTCTTCGGCTCCTCAACCTCTATCGCCGTCGCATCCGCCATCATAACTCCCTCCGACTGCACCCATGCGTTACTGATGAAAACACCGTAGACGGCGTCGGGATTGATCAGGCCCGGGACGGCCTTGACGGATTCGACCTTGGTGCAGATGTAGGCGTCGTTCGATTCTCCTTGTAGGTTGGCGACAAAACCGGCAACGTGAAGCATGGTGTCCATGAATACGGGATGAATGACGAAATTGCGAGGGCGGTTGTCGTTGGGAACAGTGGTAAGGGAATAGCCATCCATGCCATCGCTGCTGACAGTGAGAGTCTTCATAGAGTGGTACTCCTTCGAGTACGTCACGACGCGTGGGAAGATGACCTCGTAGGCCGTGCGAGCGGTGAACGTCTGCGACTGCTCATCCTTGCCTGATGTGATGGCCGAAATTTGGCGCAGAAGAGAAGGAGAGCTACGCTGGAACTTGATCGTTGTCTCCGTAACCGGGGTAAACTTGAATTTTCCTGAGCAGTGAATGGTCACAGAGCCACCGTTGACCTGCAGGAGTGAGTAGCGTCAGCTTGGCGGACATGATTAATGTAACTATGGACTGACCTCAGAGCTAACGCTGAACACACCCTTTCCATCCTTCTCCAGAGTGACAGTCGTCTTCACCACACGCTCCTCACCCTCCACGTAAACCAACGGCTTGGCATAATCGACTGCACGAAGCGCGATATAACTATCCGGGAAACGGGCTTGGAGATGTTCCTTCGCCGACTCGACACCAGCGAGGGCCAGCTCATGGTAAACAGAGGCAGGGCAAAGGGCGTGGCCGCCAACTTTGTGTCCCACGATATAGCCAGCGAGCTGCGAAATGGGAGTCCCAAAGACAGCGACGCGACCGTTGTTCTCGGACGGGAATTGCGCCCAGGAATGGAGCATTGAAAACCCATTAACGAGGGGAGCTGTGGGTGCGACGGCGGCGCGTGGTACGGTGACCGCTGAAGAAGTCTTGTCTTCGTACTGAACCCAAAACTTGCCCTTCGAGAAAGGATAGCCAGGAAGCGAGATGCAAGTGGTAGGAACGTGGGAGAATACCTGCCGCCACTCGACCTGGACTGCCGTAGTGTACAGGTTTGCGAGCGACGAAGAGAGAGTCGTCCAGACGTCCTGCTTTTTCCTAATCGAGGGAAGTAGCAAGGGCGCATCAACGAGGGAAGGATGAGATTTGAGCATGGGAAGCGTCGTCGGATGGGGTCCTACTTCGATCCACGCCGCGATGTGCGCAAAGCCCGCCGTGGCCAGATCGCTGATGCCTTTCTCAAAGAGAACAGGCTCTGCGCAGTGGCGGGCATAATACTCTGGAGTAAACACCGAACTGTCACCGACCGAAACTACTCGGCCTACGACGTTGGAGATGACGGGGATGGTAGGAGGGCGGATGGTGACACGCGAAGCAGCGAGAGTAAGGTCGTCGAGTATAGGTTGCATCGCGGAGCTGTGGTAGCCGAAGGGTACGGAGAGGAGAACGTTCTTGCATTTGACGTCTGAATCGATGTGTGCCTTGAGCGCCTTGAGTTGCTCGATGGGACCTGAAACGACGCAGTCGGTAGCACTGTTGAAACAAGAAATAGTGGCAGAGGAGAACGAAGGGGATGATCCCAAGAGAGAAGCGACCTTCTCCGGGCCCATGTTGATCGCAATCATGCCGGTGGCCTCCAACGCGCAGTTCTGGACCATAAGTCTGGCCCGAGTCGCGACGATGGTCAAGGCGCCTTTCAAGCTGAGCACTCCCGCGACGACTTGGGCGGCATATTCTCCCAAACTGAAATGAACGGACGTCAGTAAAGAACCAAGGATAAAAAGCAAATACGAAACATACCTGTGGCCTACAACGACATCCGGAACGACCCCCCACGAAATCCACAGCTGTGCTAGAGCATACTCCAAGGAGAACACGGCAGCCTGATACGCCTCGAACTCCTCCAACGTCGTAAGCTGACCCTGCGAGATTATGATCTGGAGAACTCCGGGGAAGCCGGTGGCGGAGAGGAATGAGTGACATTCGTCTATGGCGTGGCGGAAGATCGAAGAAGTCTCGTAGAGCGCCGCTCCCATGCCAATATACTGGCCACCCTGTCCCGAGAAGACGAAGGCCACCTTCCCTGGACTGCCTACGACCTCCTGGCTCGATGCGCTGCGTAGCTTTTGTTCGAGCTCGGCATGGGAAGAGGCCGAAACAGCCAAACGACGAGGGAAAAGCTGGCGACGGGCGGTGCTGGTATACGCAATGTCGGCGAAGGAGAGCTCCTTGGTGCTAGGGTTCGAGAGCCACTCCAAGTATCGAGACTTCAGAGAATGGAGCGCGTCCTCAGTCTTTGCAGACAGACCGAACACGAAAGGTAACTCCGGGCGTGCTGTCGGGGCGACTATGGTTGGAACGAACTCCGAAAGTATGAGTGCGGCATTCGAGCCCGCAGCGCCGAAATTATTGAGAAGCGCCATACGGTCAGAACCAGTCTCAGCGACAGTCCAAGATGTCGCGACTGTGTCGATGATGGTGTTATCGGAGGCGAGGGGCTCGATCTTAGGGTTCAAATTTCGAAGCGAAATCTGGCGCGGGATGGTGCGATGCTGAAGCATGAGGAGCAGTTTGGCCAGGCCAGCAGCGCCAGAGGCAGCCTCCAAGTGACCAATGTTAGCTTTCAGCGACGTAACATGGAGTGGGTTACTGGGAGAGCGGTTGACGGCGAAGACGCTCCGGATGCTCTGGAGCTCGTTCGGATCCCCAGCCTGCGTACCAGTCCCATGGGCTTCGATGACGCTGACACGGTTCGGGTCGATCCCGGTGCGAGAAAGAAGCTGCTTGAAGAGCGAGACTTGGGTGGCGGAGTGGGGATGGGTGATGGAGCGAGCGAGGCCACTCTGATTGACCTCTACGCCACGGATGACGCCGTAGATGTGGTCACCCTCTGCGACAGCGTCGGCGAGACGCTTGAGGACGAAAACGCCGGCACCTTCGGAGCGCGAGTATCCGTCCGCGGATGAGTCGAAAGACTGGCACTGGCCCGTCGGACTAAGGAAATGTCCCCTATCCAGTCCGAGGAACATCTAACATATTAGAAATGAGTCAGTTACAGCCTCTGTATACGGTATCGCGAAGGGACTCACATCGGGACTCGTCATGATATTCACACCGCCAGCGAGTGCTCCGTTGCAGTCATGGTTCCCAAGTGCACGGCAAGCCTGGTATATAGCGACCAGGGAAGACGAGCACGCGGTGTCAATCACGATGGAAGGACCGGAAAGCTTCAACGCGTAGGAAATTCGACCGCTTAAGAATGCGCGCAAAGTCCCTGAATAGCACTGATCAGCTACTGTGAACAGATCTTCGAAGAGCAACATTCGCATACCTGTGCTATAATACACGTCAATGTCGTTTTCGAGGTTGTGGACATAGTCCTCGGTAGAGACGCCGATGTAACAGCCAAAGGTTTCAGGCGAGTTCGTCAGGCTGGAATTAGGAACGTATCCGGAGTCCTCCAAAGCCTCGTAGGCGGTGTGAAGAAGAACGCGCTGCTGAGGATCAATGCTACGCGCTTCACGGGGCGAGATGTTGAAGAACCTGTTGTCAAAGGCGTCGGGTTCGTCGATGAAGTTGCCGGTGTGGGCAGCCATAGAGCGTTTGGAGTTCTTGGAAGAGTCAGGAGCGTAGTCGGAAACCTTGAAGCGGTTCTCCGGAATCTAAAAGAAGAGAACATCAGTAATCACTCTCCACACCGATAGTCAAGAGATATCTCACCTCGGAGATCGTGTTAAGTCCCTTCTCCAGCACCTCCCAAAGCATGGAGACATCGGGAGCACCTGGCATATTCACAGCCATTCCGACGATAGCGATGGGTTCTTGCGTAGGATGGGGTTTCTCGGTGGCGGCTGACTTGACCGCCGATACATCCAAGGACGAAGTAAGACGTTTTCCGAAAGTGCGTTCGAGGGAGCGCATGATGCCCGTTCCAGGACCGATACCGAGGATGCGAACGGGCTCGTTTTCGGGAAGAGCTGCGAGAGTGGCGGCAGCGACTTTGGTCCAGTTGATAGGCTGCGTAAGGATCATGTCGACAAGCGCTTCGAGAAGCGAACTAGCGCCGACGCCATCGTTTCGTATCAACTCGCCGGTGTACGTCGAACGGAGAGGGATTTTGATGTCGGAGAATGATGGGAACTGGACGCCCCGGTCAGCGAGGTCAGAAAGAACGCGCTCACGAGCGCCCCCGAGATGAGCTGGAGAATGATAGAGTGTGTCGACGAGAGTCTTCTGGACGGTGCCGCTGTGGAGTCCGGATTGCGCGAAGGCAGAGAGAACATCAGGGCGGCCCGATATCGTGACGCAGTCTTCGGCAGTCTCTGAGGTCACAAAGAGCTTAGGTGCGTTGGACGGTTGCTGTTATAAGTCGAAAATGTCAGAAATATCGTTCATGGAGATGTCGAGTAGTTCACTCACCGAGAGAGAGAAACGAAAGATGGCCTCTACAGCCGCTTGCTTCCCGAGGCCGAGGAAGACGATGCTCCACGGGGGTGGCGAGTCTCCGTCGATTGCTGAACCGTAGAAACCTTCAGATGTCTTATAAAGTTGGGTGTGGACACCGATCCAGAAGGCTACTCGGAAGGCCTGGACAGCGTTGTTGATATATTGCAAGGTGTCGGATGAGGTGGCGACGACCGCTGCTGGGAGTATTCCGGACGAAAATCCTAAGACGCCTACCCCATGGGTCACATTCGTGTCCAGGAGAGCGGCGAACGAAGAGGAGGATGACGACTGCGCAGAAGCAGACGCCTCGACAAAGGCCAGATAACGAAGTGTGTGCAGGAGGAGGAGGGTAGTGCCGCTGACGACAGGGTTGGATAAATAGCGATGGTGGGTAGGAAGGGTGATAAGTGACTGGGGGGTGGGGAAGTCTAGTGCGTCTAAATCTACGCTCGTCGCGGTGGCTGGGTTCAAACTGGAAAGCTCGGAGTGAAAAGCCTTGTGGCAGGCAGAAAGTAAGGTTGAGCCAGAGGATGTGGTCGCGTCGTCGACCGCGCGCTGACGGATCTCTGGGAGATTGGCTGCCAAAGTCCCTTGACCGCCGAATAGAACAACGTTGATCTGAGAAGCGGAGGTCATCTTTGATGTTTACCGGAGGGAGAGAGTAGCGTGACGCCTGTAATAAAAGAGAGGCAGTCTACGAGGCTTTATAAGTGACACAGTCCTGACTATTGAGTTCTCTCTTATGGTCATTTCTTCAATCAAAAAACCTGAACTGATGGCGCGAAGATCCTGTACATCTGTTGGCCCTAAGCTTATGGAGAGAGGGGGCCTGAGCTCGGTGCCACAGCCGGCACTCAGGCGCTATGCAGCTTGAGGCGTGCTACGTGCAGGCGTCTCGAGAGTCTAGCACCGAATTTCGGCCTCACCGGTGGTACCCAATGAGGTAGTCCCTCGGCCATCTGGGCGCATTCTCTTCGTTCGGGACGGGGTGGCCAAAATGCGTCTGTGGAGAAAGGAGATGATGACAAAAGGAAATATCAGTAAGTGCGTGCGAACGTTGAATGCAGACCGCTGAAGCATATCAAACTGGCAATGGAGGCTTGGCGGAAGATGACAGAGCAGTTCGTCCTACCCAAGGAACCAAGGGTAAGATGGATTTGTCGCATTTACGGTCGCTCCTTACGACGCTTCATCCATCGCGAATGTAACTGAACATTACAACAGCTTCTCACGCGGTACCGACCGACGATCAGCGCTCGACTCAGTGATTGTCTCCCCAGTTGAGCTCTTCTCTTCTTCCACCACCACTGAACGCCATGGCGTCCTCTCAACACTGATCCGTCGTCAGCAGTTCTACCCTTGTTGATTCAGCAGAATCAAATCGAGCTGAGATGATCAAGTCTGCAACCACATGATTGGCGGCACACATTGGGATGTGGCTGAAACATGGATCAATAAACGGTCAGGGTATACCTGCATTGGTAACTCAAACTTGGATATTACTGAGCCCAGGGAAATAGGGTAAGGCGGTACCAGTAGGACAAGGACATGCTTTATCTCACACGCAGTGTCAATGCGTGCATGGTACCGAAAGGCCATCCAGGGCAGTTCTCGTACGGCGTTACCGATTGACCGCTACAGCTATCCTCAGCTATCTCCTGGATGATTTGCGGCGTGACGATAACCCCATGAGACAGCAGCAGGGATTGTACGCCTGCGGCGCCAGGTAACCAAAGTGTGTGGCGTACCATGGTTCGGCGTACGAAGTGGAGTGCGAACATACCACTCGGTCCCGGAAAGAGCTTCGAGAGCTTTGAGAATTTTGAAACAACGTTCATGGTCTTTCACGGACAGAATCGGAAGGATTGTTCCCACTCACCCACAAAGCGAACCCCCGGCCAACACGCCCGTAAATTTTACCGCCGCTGCAGCCTGCTAGCCAAACGCCACGTGACCGAGTCAGCGCCCATGTACTGCTTTTGAGCGCGGATTTGTGGACGAAAAGCAGAGTAATTGTTGGAAATGATGGTTGGGGAGACTGGAAATGAGTTGCGGTACACACCTTTGGAATTTTACTTCTTGCTTGAACACGAAAAAGGAATAACTTTACGCACTAAAACGCTCCCCCCGAGCGCGATAGCCGTTTCAACCAGTGCCATCCGAAATGATCTCGACAAAGCGGTATCGCGAGTTGTACATTGCTTTAGAATGACCGACCGTTCGATGGCCGATTGTAGTCGGAGAGGTCGTGGTACACATCGCAAACGAATCGAGAAGTTGGATATCCGCTTGATATCCGCCGCTTCTGCTAGCTCTGACTTAGGTAAGGATGCGCGGCCCGCCCCTCCCGGTGTGTATTTTCAACTTTCAGGTCGTCAATGTCTTCCCTTCTCGTTCCTTCGTCCATGCTCCTGCTGTCCCTTGCACTCATAAAGAAATGCCTATGACCGCTTTTCTTAGTATACTTCCAATTGACCTATGTAACACTCGCTGTGACGCCGGCTATTGTAACTTAAACATCCTCGCTGGTACCGTTCAAGCATGTCATCGTTGCCCGGGACTTACTCATTCGCACCAACTATGCAAGTCACAGGGAGTCCTCCTGCCCATCATTATACCGTTCCTCCGGTGATAGAGAGGTTTGCGTAATCAAGAGAGTTTGACATGAACGTGAGGTGAGGATCTGTGCGCCGGGAATATTCTTTCGAATTGCAATATGTGGTACGTCCGATTCCAGCTGCTTTACAATGAACGATTGAATGTTGGGTTTCGTATGATGTGTATATGCCGTCATAACCGTCTCTATGTTAGGAGCCATGATCAACGGGCGTGATAGAGGACGATCGTCTCATAGACGCTTCCTTCCCTATTCGTACCCTTTCATTCCGACTCAAAGCCGGGGGTGTTTAAGCCTGAACATGCCGAGTTTGGTCCGTCTGTTCATCCCGACTTGTTCAATACCTCCCTGAGTTACTTATCAGACCCCCAAGTTCCTCAGTCCTCTTACATTGCTGCACTTTTTGGCACCATTTCTTCTCGTTGTTCGACCGGATGATAGAGCCACATACGTCTTCTCGCTTCCCAAAGCCATATGATCAGACTCTCTGTGGCGGCGACAGTGTAAAGAGCTTCACCATCTGATGATCGAGGACCGACAGGTTTTTTTCCCGTTCTAATCACTGATTCTGTGTACTCCTCGAGCCCCAAGCCACCATCTGTCCACATCTACGTCAATCTCGTCTCGCTCTGCAGCATATCATTCGACGGATCAGACGTTTCTTGTATCCTGTTTGCGCGCCTCCAAAACCAAAACCCTTTAGCCCCCCGCCAAGCTGCAAGGTGGTTCCCACTATGGGTACAGTGGTAGTGATCGATTTCTTCAGAAAGGGCTCGTCATGAAACGACGGTAAGAGACGTCCGGCATGTAGACCAATAAAATTCTAGCAGAATTCTCGAAAAGTTGTTACTTGTACCTTTATTCAGCTCGGACGCCCGTCGAGCGCCAGATTGCTTTGCGACGATCAAGGTTAGAGGCTTAGATCATTTTGAGTAAACCCGCCGAGAACACAACTCCAAGGAGAATCGAGAAACGGTTGTTGTCACCATAGATGCGCCGCGCAATAGCCTGCAACGCAATTCGTCTGATTGCACTTTGGATGATGTCGGGTTCACTTGGGGTCCATCATATTTCTACATGCGCGAAAGGCAGATGGTTTGTGACAGGTTATTATGGAGGCTCTGCTCGTTTCCAAGTGCCGAGGAGACATGCTGACGCGAGGTTTTGATCACTAACGCGATGATGCTGACGAGACACTACATAAGATAGGAATAACAGCAGGCGGTCTTGTGGCTGCCGCACACCCTATCGCAACGAACTCTTCGGTCGAACAGAGTATCCCATCCAATTTCCACCTCGATTTATACCAATCGATCACTTCTCACTTCCCCTCTCCAAGTACAACTCCTCCCAGGACCTTCTAACATACTTCGGAACGCCATGACACTCACTCTCATCAAGCTCGGCGGAGCTGCTTCAGATATCACCGTCTGCAAGACAGGTGTACGTCTCCTCGCACGCTTCCCTTCGTGAGGCGCGATTAACCTAATACACCCTCCCAAAATCCAGCATGGTTTGATGATGATGACGTTCGTCGATCTTTCCATGATTTATCACCAGAAGGAAAGTCTGACCTTTCTGTTTTTAGATGGACGCCCACTCCAGTCCCAGACGAGCAATGCTTTGAGGCTATCAAGGCTGGCATAGATCGTCTGCCCGCTGGTGTCAAGATGGTTCTCAATAGCGGTCAGTACACGCCTTCATTATCGTGCTCTTTCTACATGCGTCTTTGCGGCTGATACCCTGATTGCGGTATACAGCCGAGTTCTACGGATACAACCCGCCGACTGCGAACCTTGAATTGCTCTCCAGATTCTTCGAGAAGTATCCCACCTATGTCGACAAAGCGTTCCTTGTTGTGAAAGTGCGTGCTTTTCAGTACCGTCAATCCTTGCTCGTATGACTAGAATCTGATGCTAACACTTCTCAAGGGCGGAGGCAGCGCTACAGAAATCGGAAAAGTAGATTTGACGTACGTGGCCTGACCAATGCTCGTTTCTGAATTGGGCTTGAACTTCACAACATCCATTAGACCTCAAAACCTTCGCAGGAGCGTTGATGAGTGTAACGCCAAGCTCCGTGGCAAGAAGAGAATAGACGTCTTCGAGTGTGCTCGCTTTGATCAGTCGAAATGGACCGTCGAGGAGACTATCAAGAGCTTGTTGATTCTTCGTGACGAGGGGAAGTTCGACCATATCGGAATATCTGAGTGCAGCGCCGCCTCCGTCAGGCGTGCATCAGCAGTGAGAGCTTCACCACTCAACACTCCACTATTTTATGACCACCGACACCTGTGCATAATTACTTTTCGTAGGTATCTCCGATATTGACCGTCGAAATTGAGGTTAGCCTTTGGTCTTACGAGGAAGAGACGAAGAGAGGTAAGCGGTTAGATTGTACAAGCTACACTAAGGAAGCCGCTCACGACTCGTTTTTTTGTCTGTTTTTTGCCTTTGATCTCCAGTAATTGCCGCTTGCAAGGAGCTCGATATTAACGTGCTTGCTTACTCGTGAGTAACACTCCATGCAGCAAACATCTGAACGTCTTGAGAAAATTTTATCTCTAGACCTCTCGGAAGAGGATTCTTGACGGGACAGATCACAAAGCTTTCCGACCTCCAGGGCTAGTACAATTTCTTTTGGGCTCGTGTCATGCTATCCTACTCACATCTATCTACACATAGAGGGGGACCTTCGCACTTTCTTGGGCCGCTTCACCGAAGAGGTAACCTATGCTCGTATCGTAGCCGGCATCCACCCATACTCACTGTCTCGCAGAACATCAAGGAGAACCTCGCCCTCGTCGAAGACTTGAAGGCCATAGCCGCTAGGAAGGGTGTTACCCCCGCCCAGCTGGCCATCGCTTGGGTTCACTCGCTCGGATCTCACATCATCCCTATCCCTGGCTCCTCGTAAGCAATTCTCCTCCGTCAACAAATTTCTTCCACTTCATCTGAATGGGGAATATCAATAGGAAGCAGTCGCGTACGTTGGAGAACCTTGCTGCAGGAGAAGTCGTCCTCGCAGATGAAGATCTTAAGGAGATAGACGCTCTGTTTGAGAAACATAGTATTCGAGGGTCCCGATACATTGAGGGTGTTCCCGATACCGAGCAGTACCTCTGGGGCTGAGTGTATTGTATGCACGGCAGGTATGGACGTCTTCAGTGGTTCTCTATGTAGTCGTTGTAATGTGCCGTTTTCGTAGGAGAGGATGGGACTTGTCTGCGGAAAATCCACGACCCTCGTTTCTCTATCAAATATCAATTACATTCATGGTTCTCTACAGAACGAGTTTGGAAAGACGCAAGAGAACGTCCCTGTACGTGCCACGGATAACGAAGTATCGTCCAAAATTGGCGCGGATAATATTTGTGACGACGGGGAACGTACGCAGACAAAATGGGGAAACAATATTATGTGACTGTTATTGATCGTTTCTCAAAACACGTATGGGTTCTCTTCCTCTCGCAGATGGCTCAGCGGGGATGGTGTTTAATATCCGATGAGGACAAGACTCATTCCTGCTCCCGCTTCCAGAGCACTCCAGAGACGCATCGGAGGACTGATACTCGCGGATGGTAGCTCATCCTTCGGTACCGACCACGACGCCCCTTCAAAGCCACAATGCCGATGTCTAAAATTCGCTCGACTTCATGGGCAGAGAAGACGCAGATACCAGTATGCCCAAGGCAGTTTTCATGCACGCTACAATCCAGGCCACAAACCCATTTCCCTTAGAGGACTGTAACTAATAGGTCACACCGTAAAAGCAGGATCATATCATCTCCACGGTAAATCTGCTCATGCACAGATCAGAACGCCCCGTGGATCACGGTGATACTGCTGTTATCTTCAGTATGCTGTGATTAAAGTCGTCCCCATTCTTCTGGAACACATATTATGGTTGCTCAAATCACCCCTTCTCGGGCTCCTTTTAGAGCGTCTCTTCGTATCCTCGATGTCCTCATCGCAAGACAAAATTGAACCATCTAGAATGAGTAGAAGAAAAATCAGACATGATGAGTTTGAAAGGGTTTAAACCCTTGCATGTCAAGTAAGAGATGTGCTTGGCGAGAGGGATGGGGATGGGGAAGGGTCTGCATCCTTCGAGAACCCGTCGTGCCCTGAAGGAATTTGGTACGAGCTTGCGCTAGCCGTACACTGTAGAGAACCGGGGAATGAAACCGGCCTGCTACACCGGCTCCTGGGGTGCACAGCAAAACCTTTCGTTTACTGCAATTGAGCGCGAATTGAAACAGGGTTTATCCATCAAATGGATCTGCGAGCAGCGTTCCATACAGGTCTGCATACAATCCTGGGTATCGGGTAGCTCTTGCATCATTATCAATTCTGGTGACGAGTTTCGGCGACAGTACAGCGACATGTTTTATTCTCTATATGACCGCCATCACCGTGCAGAAGCCTGCCAATGGTACTGATAGTCCGGCTAGGCTTGATTTATGGACTTACTGGGCGGAAACTTGCAACCTCAAGACGACTATTACCAGATCAAATCACACTCAATGCAAATCTTACTCACAAACCTGCTTAGTGCCAGCTTTTGACTTGGAATTCATTTCGATCCCGAGCTGAAAGCAATGGCCGGCATGAGTATGTGCTTAGGTGATAAAAAAATCTGATGGCTTTGTGATAACCTACTGTCAATGTACCGGTCAGTACAACGATCCTCCGAGTGACGATAATACCGTGCGTTTTTATCGGACCAACGTCGGGGAACTTCAACAATCGACGGATTGTGTGAGTGCTTGCCTTCAACCGCTTGATGGACCGCTTTGGTTGAGGAAGTGGCCGACACTCCATGGGGAACTGCGTGCGCCACTGGAGACCCCGGACACCGCACAGCAGCGACGCGCCCACGTCGTCAAATCGATATCTGGATGTCTGCTGTTCGTTTACCCTCATGCTCCCGAATAACCTACGCATATCTGAGCGCTGTTGAACGGGCAAACCTCACCAGTACTAGACCTCACTGCCATAACGCATGTTCAGAGCCGCATCAGGCCGCTGCCTGGACCTCAGCGCCCGCGTTTTTCACAGCCATCTCTGCCAGTGTAGCATCCTCGTGGATGCTGTTGAAACTTGAGCCACAAAGGCATCTCCCTTGGTAAGTGTGAATCGATGAACCATACGTATTTTCCCAATGGAATTGACCAGGAAAGATTGACAGACGCGTCGAAGGCGTATACCTATTTTGTGTTCATTCTCGATTCGGGGCCGTGCGTCGTGCTCAGGTCGAGTGCTCTTTTGTGAGCCGCGGCCCCTGTATTCGCACTTCAATGCGACCTCTCGGTGTTCGAGTGGGACCGATAGCGGTCATTGATATTATTGAAGTCGATCAGAATCATTTCGCTGTCTTTCTGACCTCCGATACAACTGTAAGCACAGGGCATGACAAGACGTGTTGCGTGCCTCAGTCCTCAGGGATTGTCATCTCGATGATGTTGGCAGTGTTTCCTTCTAATCCTGTGCCTAATGAAATGGGACCCACGGACAAGTGGACTCTGGGAGTTTACCGAGCGCCGTTGCACGCCGGGAATACGACAAGAGGACTGCTTAACAAGGCATTGTATGATTGTATAAAACCGCATCGAATATCTCATCTGCATTTTCCTTTTCCTTCCGCGCCACATAGGTCTCTCCTTTCCTTTACAAACCATAGACTGTCGCTTCATCGACGATGTCTTACACTGTGGAAAGCTCTCGGCCAGTCAACACAGTGCTGTTCTGTGAACGTGGACCATCGTCAACGAATTCAGCAGAATTTCAGGAAGGCACGCTGGACGTCACCGGTCCTTCTGCTGGATCCATTTTACTCTCCGCTCACCCGACCTCGCCACCAATCGCCAAAATCGGAACGGCCACCCATCTCGTCGATCGTTTCTCAATGCTTCACTCCTGGGTTCAATTCCCATCGGACGTTAACGGACGTGTTGCCATCTTCGACACACCCATCGCTCAGCTCTCCTCATTTATAATCGGCCATAGCGTCTGTGGCCACTCGCTTTGTCCAGCTTCTATCTATCACGAGCTAGCCCTTGCTGGTGCCGAAGCCTCTAGCTCTCATCTTCATGATCAGTCCCCCAAGGCGTACGTCGCTCTCCGCGGTATAGATTATGCGACGCCGTTGGTTCACCTGGAGGGAGAAGAGCGCGTAGTGAGAACCACCATTGTTCTTGACAAGGGCGCAAAGGGCTCATTCGAGATCAGCTCTCATGTTTGTTTTCGCAATCGCTCTGATAATCACCACTTATTAACGATGTATGTTTCGCTAGGCTGGGCAGGGCGCCTCGATGACCCACTGCACTGGAGAATTCAAGCTCACCCCAGTCGAGAAAACAATCTTCAAGTTCCAGCGTGCAGCTCCTTCACTTTTGCGGCAGATCTCGACCGTCGTATCCGGAAGGGGCGAGCAAGTCCAAATTTTCAACACCCGGACGGCTTACGAGATTATATTCCCCCGCGTCGTGACGTACTCCAAAGAGTACCACACCATCAAGACTCTCGTTGTCGACGCGGACGGAATGGACGGCTACGCCCTCGTCTCGCTGCCGAAGAATCGTCACCGCGGAGGCTTTGTCGTTCACCCCATTTTCATGGACACCATGCTTCACGTCGCCGGATTCGTCGCCAACATGCAGGGCGGACCAAATGACGCTTACATCTGCAGTCAAGTCGACTCCATCAAAGCCGTCCCGAGCCTCATCAACAACGACGCTATCTACGGGATATTCATCAGGAACGCTTGGATGGAATCTGAAGGAGTAATGGTGGCAGACGCGACAGCAGTGGAGGTTGTGGAGCCGAGGAGGATTGTGGCCCAATTGAAGGGCATGCATTTCCGAAAGCTCCGTCTCGATCGTCTCACTCGCGCGCTGGCTATGGCGGGAGGTCACCTTGTCCAAGCAGCAGCTCCGAAGGCGGCCGTTCATCTTACGCGCTCTATGTCAGCCCCTCAAATTACCTCCTCCGTGGTTCCCTCCCAACCTTCTATCGATACCCTCGGCGAGGTAACGCGCATCGTTGGTGAGACGTGTCAGGTCACCGGCTTGGATTCTCTCACCGACCTGGCGACGTACGGTGTCGATTCCCTCATGTCCATCGAGATATTCTCCAAACTTCAATCCACATTTACCACGGCTTCGCTCGACCGTACTTCTCTTGCCAACTGCGTCACCATCTCTCAGATTGCAGCCGAGGTGCGCGCCTGCTTGCCCGACCCATCAATAATCGCCAAATCCACATCCATTCCCCTTCGCTCGAAATCCGAGAGCAGACCTTCTACGCCACCTGCACACGATGTGCAAGCGCGAATCATTCGAATTGTCTGCGAGACGTGTGGAATCGATCCCCAGAGTATGGTCGCTAGCGCAACGCTCGAATCGTATGGCGTTGACTCTCTCATGTCCATCGAAATCTTCCATCAACTGACCGCCACCTATCCAAAGACAATTTTCGATCCCGCTGCGCTTGCCCGTTGCGACACGATTGCGTCTTTGGCCGAAGAAGTGAAAGTCTCTCTCGGCGATTGGGCGGACCATAGCTCTACGTCCGACAGTACTGTCGCCGACGGTCGCTCGACACCCAACACGACCGAGACCCCAGAGAGCGACGGTACCCTAGCAGAGAGTGGTTTTGTGAAGCCTATCATCGCTCAGGTCCTTGGTATTTCTGTCGACGATATCGAAGACAAACACGAGTTGGAGAGCCTCGGCTTCGATTCTCTGAGCTCTCTCGAGCTACGATCGGAACTTGAGAAGGTACGCCTAATCACCAGATCTCAATGGCTTCTTCCTGACGAAGATCTCTCTTTCAGCGTTCAATCACTCTCCCGACAGATGTGTTCGCGACTTGTCGTACAGTCGACGCCGTTGAAACCCTTGTTTCCGAATATTCCAGTAACAAACAAGCTTCCACCAATACCAAATCCCCGTCTTCCATCGCTATGGACGCAAATCTACGAGCACTCCAGAAAAGTATGGGCCTGGACACCGTTCCCGTCTCAAGCCAACGATCCGCGAACTCCGGAAGATCGCCTTTGTTCCTCATCCACGACGGCAGCGGGCTCGTTCACTACATTCGGCGGCTCCTCCCGCTCGACCGTGACGTCTGGGGGATTCATAACCCGTACTTATTCGGTAAGAATCCCTGGGATAATGTCGAGGATATGGCGGCGGAATATGCTGGCTACGTCAAAAGCACAGCTCCCTCCGGGCCCGTCATTCTTGGAGGCGAGTATTCCTCTTATTTTTTTCACGGTCCGTTGTATTAAACATATTATATTAAACCATTTAGGGTGGTCATTCGGCGGTGTCGTTGCTTTCGAGGCGGCTCAGCAGCTTATGCGCATCGGTTTCGAAATCGCCGGTGTGGTCCTCATCGACTCTCCAACGCCCATCAACCACGTCCCGCTCTCGCAAAAGCTCATCGCTTCCGTCGTCAATCTTGAGGGCGGGCCCTCGAAGGGAGGCCTGCATCAATACGTGAAGAACCAGTTCGTCGAGAATTCGCGCATGCTGGGCCATTATCACCCTCGTCCGGGTCCAGGGGAAGGTCCCTTCCCGCCCATCACTCTCCTGCGATGCACCGATGGGTTCAATCCGGAGGGCGTACCCGACGTGCCGGTTTGGCTTGCGGATAGGAGTGATCTGAGTAAGGTCACGGAGGGGTGGAGTATGTTGGTCGGGGCACCGGTGAAGACGTTCGATATTCCGGGTAACCACTTCCAGCCTTTCAAGTCGCAGAATGTGAGTAATCTTCATCCGAGGTCTTTGCATGTCGAGCGTTCATTCTCATGCGTTTACATTTCCTCGTAGATCAACGCGTTATCGAAGCAACTAGGAGATGCTTGCGAGTACCTAGACTCGCTATAGATGGGTGCCTTGGATTTAGAATATATTAGACCTGGTGTCCTGTTTGGTCGTATTGGGACTACTTATGATCATTTGCATTGGCGATTTTTTATCCTTTTCATCACCTCGTACCGTACGGACTGTCTTCTGTGTCATTTGCAATAATATGTCTTCATCTAGAGTTATTGGAAGTACATAAGTACTGTGAACGATGTGCAATACATTGGGTCAATTTGAGAAAACAATGTCCTCTATACGTCTAACTTAGCTAAAGCCCTTGTGAATTAAGCATACTGGAATACGAGGCGAGACCTGTACGCTCCTGACACGGACATGGCAAACTTCCGATCAACAACAATCAGCGCGCACCTAGGGCCGTGCAATGATACATACTGGATGAGAACGATCGATAATCGCATGTACATAGAAACGGTAAAAACGCCCACGACTGCATCGGGATCCCGGACACTCAAAGGGGGTTGCAACGCCACAACGCCACTTGAACGCCAGACGAGGGGGGCGGCTTGAGACCATTTGATTGTTCCGACATCTCGTTTCGTTCGGTCTTCGCTTTTCTTTTTTTCTTCTTTTTTTCTTCTTCCTTACGAGCCCTACGGTTTCGTCAGGAAACCCCGTCATCATTCACTCACGCCATACGTTGTACTCGCATCTACTTATCTACCACACACCCACACACACAAAAATCTGTCAGACAATCCTGTAATGATCACGCACAGTTCATCATCCCATACATAACGAAAATATTCGAAACGTTCCAGCGTTGTACAGAGCAGGCGTACATGGTATAGTATGGGGGTGGCTTGAGACCAGCCCCAGTATCGCTCTCGTTCGAGCTCATCCCCAAACTCTCATTGCAGCACCGTCTAGAATCAATTTCACAGTGCATATGAGGTTACGGATCAGTAGTGTTATATAATGGAGGCCGGTCAAACGTATGAGAAGGGGAAAGATGCCACAACAGACAAATTCATAAGGTCCGCGCCATGTCAGATACTCTTCAAGTTCAGTCCAGCGGACTGATAGGAAGAAAATCTGCTCTCGTAGCATCAAGCCCCTTCACGAAGGCACGATTTTCCTCCATAGGCATGTCCACCCATGTCTTCCCGCCCATGTCTTTGACCATCTTCCTATACGACACATCTCTCTTCCCGTCCTTCCTCGTCGTAGCGAACTTCACCGACAGCCCCGCACGCACATAGGCATCCAGGTCTTCCTTCCATGTCCTAGCCAGCCCCGCGAGCTCGACGCCCTCCGCGACAAGTCTGTCCCTCCGCTGCATAAGGTCGTCAGCATACAACAGCCTCGAATATACCAAATAGCAGTCCATGCCCGGTCTCCCGTCCGGATCAGGCGTATGGAACAAGATATATATCACGCCCACATTTTGCGCGTCTGGCCGGAACTCTTCCAGTTGGGAGTGCATCGACATGTCGAGCGAGCTTTGGCGGGAGAGCGCGACGACGCGTTGGACGCGCGGATCGAAGACTGCTGCGTTTTCGGGATTCAGGAAGATATCGTAGGTCGTGTAGATTGCGCGTTTGATGCCTAGTGTCGTGCGCGTATTACCTGCCATATTCTCTGGACCGGAGTCAACCTGGGGAGCCTGAGGGACGAGTTCAAAGTAGACGATATGCTTGAAGGCATTGTACGAGCTCAAGTCAGAGTCGGAGACCGCATTTGTTGAACAGTCACTGCCAGCAGCGGAGAGAGGCCGAGAGCGAGAGATGATGTCGGCTAGGATCGCCAGTTCTACGCAGGAGACGCAAGTCTCGGCATAAGCGTCGATGAATTCTTTGATGTGCGGATATCGGCCTTGTTCGGCGATTGGGTCCGTCAGTGACCTTTGCTCAGCCTCATACAGTTTTCGGAGCCTCGCACAGTGTTTCCTACAAACAAAAACAAAATTTGGGAAAGGGTTCGTGCGTCAGAACATGCTGATCAGGGTAGGGACTGAGTGAGGGGGATTAAATAAGAACATACTTATGATCCTGCTTCCAGTGCTTCGATTGACACTCAATACTGCAATACTTGACATCATGACACCCGGAGCACATCTTATGTTGAGTTCCGTCCTCTGGAAGCTTGCGGCAGCTGTAGCATGCGGGATCGCCGAACGTGGAGTTGAATATTTTGGGCGCCGGCATATTGGGTAGAACTGAGGGCTGGAGGTGATCGCGATTCGCGATGGACTATTAGAAGAAGTGGTGGTGTGACGGGGGAGAAGAGTCAAGGGAGCGAGATGGTTGAAAGAGAAGGAGGGGCGACGTACGGGAGCCTTTATATATCATGCGGAGGCCAAAGCTAAGGAGACCTCAGACGGCACTTCATCGATCAATCGTCGATCGGAGCGGAGCGGCACTGACCCGTGTACGTTGTGCCATCAGTGTCCAGTGTCCACTTATCGATGACAGTGCCGGTGCCGATTCGGGCACTCCCATTGTTCGACTCCACATTCCAAATCTATATATGCTGCCCCTTGCAAGGCGTATCCAAAGCGAAACCACTGGAAATGATCAGTCAACATGTAACGTGCGAAGTCTAGGCATAATAGATTTTATAGCAGAGAATCCTCCGTTCAAGCTGCATGTGGTCCCACTGCCCTCCTCCGCACCTTCACCCAGAGGTTTCCTTTCATCATGACGTAGGAGTCTGTCAAATCGTTCTCATACCCTCTCGTTCCATCCCACACTTCCTTCTTTCTCTCGTCTGTGACCTCTGCGGAACACTCACCCTTCACCGCTGCGAAATCGAAGTCGAATTCCGTCAAGAGCGCGACGACGACCGTGCGCATCTCGGTGAGTGCGAGTTGCTTGCCGGCACAGTTGGTGGGTCCTATTCATTATTCATGGGCGGTTTTAGAGGAGTGTCAAGATGCTGGTATGTATAAGAAGACTAAGAATAGGAACACGAACGAACCGTAAGAAAAGGGGATGAATGCTTCTCTGTTGGTGTGCCACTTCGTATCCGATGAACCAGCGAGCCAGCGCTCGGGGATGAACGCATCAGGTTCGGGAGAGAAGTTACGTTCATCACGGTTGACTGAGGTAGCAGTCATATTAGTATCTGGTGTCGTGCACCGTGCACTTCACAATCCATAAAGGTGGCGTACCGCTATAAGTCGAGACCTGCACCGTCGTCGACGGCGGGATCCAGCTTCATTGACATATAATTGTCGTTAAATTATCAGCACGTCTTTCTTCCATGGATTTAAGCTCCATGCATGGCACTTACTTCTGGTCAGCGATTATCTTCCCCTTGCACCCAGGCGCTAACACGCGTTGGACACCGTTCGGTACGACGGGCTGCAGTCTCAGGGTCTCGTTTCTGCAAACAAAAAAATAGCAGAGGGATAGTAAGTACATCGCAGAATGGACATGGTCGACGAGTGTATATACATGACTGCGTTCAGGTAGGGCAGGACCGCCAGATCGAGTGCCTCGAGGTCCGCTTTGTCTATTTCTGCTTGGAGGAGCTTGTAGGACGATGGGTTTCGGAGGAGGTAGTAGAAGACATTGGATAGCGCCGTTGAGGTCGTGTCAGAGCCTTTCATTCACGAAGGGTTAGAAGGTTTATGAGATGAGATTAAGATCATGACGCGAGGCGAGATGAGGACACGAGAGGATACTCGGCTGACCTGCGACCATAGCGAAGCTTGCCTCTGAGACCAACGTATAATCTGGCAGAGGTCTACCCGTCTCTCCTTCTTCGTCCATCTGCACAAGAAGCGATGAGAAAACGCACTGCTCCGAAGAGAATATGCGGATAGCGTACGAGATACGAGAACAGATCACGGATCTTTGCGCCCTGCTCTTTCCTCTTCAAGACAGTGTCCGTGGCAAACTTGCGTAGCCGGCGAATCGTAGAAGATGCCGGGAGTAGACGATAGAACGATCCGATCCACGGTATTGTACCCATTATTTCTGCGACTCTGGTAATATAGTCAGGCACACTGAAGAAGATGGGTGCACAAGACAGCAGAGAATAGACGTACTGAACACCTTTAGCTGCTATCTCCATGAAATCGTGCGGATCTCTTCCTTGCTTCATAAGATCGAAAGCACCTCCGTACGCCAGATCACCCATGAAGTCAAACCTGTTGAACCCAATGAGCAGACCAAACTTCTGGACAACATCGAAACTACTCACGAGAAGAAGCTCAACCATTTCGCCAAGTCCAGATTTCCTTGTTCGTGACCAGTTCCATCATACCCTAACCTCTTCATCCTACGGCCAAGCTGATCAACGAGGCCGTTCACCCTTCTGTCCAAACTCTCCTGGTACCGCCGGATCGCAGCAGCGTTCAAGGCCTTGTCCCATATTCTTCTTCGTTGAGAGTGTTCGGAAGGATCGGATAGAGCGAGAAGACTCGGAGGTGGGGAGTTCGGTGGGATTAAGGATGTATAACCTACGTACAATTATGAGCTCAAACTGGAATCGAAGTCAGCTCGATACAGGAAGGAAAATGTCTTACGGCCTCCTTTGACGAAGTCCCTCGAGGCGAGGACGGCAGGTATAGCAGCACCGTCGGAGATGTGTATGTGGTTTGGCCCTGGTTCATGAATACGGAATGAGTTGCGCTATCTTCGATCGCGGACTCAATGACCAGAAGAAACGCACCTGTCCGCATATAGGGACCATATTTCTTGTGCAACTCATGATAATACAAATGTTGCTTGCCACCAACGCATACCCACAACGCGGCCAGCCTCGTCAGCTTGAAGAGGACGGGTCCTGGATACGTTGCGAGAGGATGAAAAGGAGAGAGACGGTAGACGGAAACAGATATGACAAGCGAAAGGAGGAACAAAGACTGCGTGTACAAGGCGGAAAGACATAGTCTAGACGGCGTCAAGTCGGAGATGCCGAGAAGCATGAGGCAAACAGGAGCCCCAGTAAGATGAAGAATGACCAAAGAGGCTCGGCGGGGCTCGAAGCGATTGAAGGCGACATGAGTAAGCTGACCCGGTATAACATTTCAGTGCTAGTTTAGATATTTAGAGAGAGATAGAAGGGGACGTACGACAGCGCACGCGATAATCAAGCCGTAGTCGTTCATCTCTGACAGCTGAGGTCTTTAGCGCGAGTGTGTGGGAAGAGAGAGGCAAAGAGGATGACGGCACCTCTCTCGCTCTTTTATACTTATACTCTGGCATGCAGGATGCTGTCATTGCCTGCTGATCACCAAGAGTCGTAAAGTTAACACTGCAGGCAAACTTCATACTGGCGCCTCCTGTAGGCGCATGTTTACTATTCGCATCGATCAATGTAACGCACGCGGCAGTACGTCTCTGTGACAGACGTTCACCTCCGCTAGCTCCGCTCTCGAATACTCTGTTCACAGGGGCAATAAAGTACCAGCACCGAGCTATCGCATGAATGCAACGATGGAGGGCTGAGGTATTCCAGACTCAGATATGCGCAATGACCGGGCTAAAGCGCAAGATGTCAGTCAATAACCGTACAGAAGTCGTCTGTAGTATGTCCACGAGGAGGATTCATATTAATGATTCGGGTGTAGAAGAGGTATAGAAGATGAGCAGAGCATGGGAACTCGGGCGAAACCCGGCGATGACCAAAGCGCCGTGGCGCAAAGTCGGCCACTACTCAAACTTAAAGCCACTGTTTCGTACCCTATCGATAAGTGTCAGTTACCACTATCAGCACCAATGCATTTTACGACAGGGAGAAGGAGAATAAGCACGCACAAAATGGCTTACGAACTGCCCACTCTTCTCTACTCCCGCATCGTCCACGACCTTCAGCACCATCTCCACTGACTCCTTCGGCTGCATCTGTTTCCCATCCCAAGATGGATATGCTCGAGTAAAGGCGTCTTTCATTTCCATAACCTTCGGGAGAACGCTACTGGGAGCTGGAGTATATGTTCAGAAAACTATTTGATAGCGGGGAGAGACTGGCCCGTGAATGGGGCAAACTTACGAGGAGCAGTAGCTGTATTCACAAGACCTGGAGATACGCTCAAAACGACGAATTTCTCGTCCTTCAAGGCTACTGAAAATTGTCATGAAACGTCAACGATGATATCAAACCAGGTCATAAGAGTAATCGAGAAGGATAAACGACATACGCGCGTACTTCACACAAACCATCTCCAGCGCACTCTTACTCACACTATACGCTACATGTCCCCCATAGCCCGTCTCCCTATTGAACCCCACATCCGCCAACCCCGAAGAGATGAATACAATCTTCTTCCCTTCTCCGCAGGGTAGGTTACTCTGCCGGAGGAGAGAGAGGAAGGCGTCCGTGGTGATGATGGGGCCGATGACGTTGGTGGTCCAGTTTCCGTTGAAGTTCTCGAGGAGGGTGGTAGTGTCGGGACTAAGCACACAGATAGAAGCCAAAAGAACGAGTGAGAAAAAGAAGCAGTCAGAAAGATAAAACTCACAATTGCACTATGTTATGGAAAGTGCGTGCAGGATCGCGATATACAGCGTTGTGGATCAGAACGTCCAGCGATCCTCCGGTGATTTTTGCGGTCTCTTCTGCGGCTGCCTGTGATTTTATCCCGTGATATGAGATTTCTAGAAGCAATGCACGAATGGAGACGTTATGTACCTTTACTGATGCAGCATCCGTGATGTCTGCCTTCAAAATGTGCAGCCTGGGGTTGTCGATAGCTTGGAGCCCGGTTGCGGACGAAGGGTCGCGTACGAGCGCAATTACGGTATGATCCCTGCGGAGAAGTTGGATAACAAATTCCAGCTAGGAAAGAGTTGAGTTGAAATCATAAGTACAGTAATCGACTCGACAGCAATTTAAGGTGAACGTACCCCCAGACCGCGAGAAGCACCAGCGACGACATAAGAAGGCATGAGGACAGTAGTTCCAAGCTCGGCAGAGTAAGTGGAGGGGATCGGACAATTGTGATTTTGTTTCAAGAATGTCGAATGTTATATATGGATTTGGAAACATCCTAGTTCTGTCTGGGTCGTAGGGCGTGATGCGAAACGCTCACTCGGAGGTTTTGAAGAGATTGGAGTTCGGGCCCCGAAAGACCGAGAAGATATCCAGCCTAAGCCCAGCCAGCGACCATTTCTGTCTCAGACGATAGCTATTGATGAGTCTGACTTAGTGAGCAGAAATTCGATGATGATGATGGAAGAGGGAAAGAAAAGAGCAAAGGACTCCGGTTGAATCTCAGTTCGGAGGGAGGGGTCACGCGAATGACGTCATCAGATGGTGCCACCCGTGGCCCATTCCACTCATCGTCCGACGTCCCACTTTCGTGCAGCTGTATCTGCAAGAGTTCTATCTGGAGGTGTGTGTCATTCCTCACCATCTACAAAGTTTGAAACACCTAACCAGTACTCCAGACCTAGTGTCTTCCAACCAAAGGAGTAGAATTTCAAGTAGTACCTCGACTCGAGTAGGTTTCTCTTGCAACCATTGACCTGGAATTCATGTATTACAACGGTCATGTATTGGAGTAAGTAAATATGCAGATGTGTGTGTAGATACGTGCGTTGTGTCGAAAATGGGAAGATGTGCAGATAGGATGTGCAGATGGGCAAATGTGCAGAGGAGATGCGAACGTCCCGAGATGATGCTGCACAACACGAAAGCGAGAGCAACATCACCAACCAGCCAAATAAGTGACGAAATGTACGAAGACAAGTAAGATGAGTAGTGGGATGGTGTAGAGGAGGAAAAATGTGGGATGGTCGACGGAATGGATAATCGAAGCTCAGATGGGTCGTCCGTATATTACGAAAGGCGAAGATAAAGTATGAGGATGAGAAGATCTAAGTAAGCCCGTCTTCAGCAGTGAAGAAGCTTCGCACTCCCCAGGAGAGAGAATTTATGCGAAGCGAGAGACAGAGAAAAGTCGCAATCAAGAGCGCGTGCCGATACATAAATGCCTACCATTCCCAACTGACGGTCCCTTAGCGCCTAAAGGCTTTCCTACCAAGAGGTCGCATCGAAGCAGCCTAGCTGAAGCTGGCAGCTTATTACGAATCGGTCTGGCTCTATGCTGTCCCCATGTCAGGTTTTAAGCCTCAGTGCGCTAGGAATTAGGTTGTGCGAGTTACATCGAGGACGAAAATCAGTTCTTCCTCGCATGCCGACTCGCCGCCCGAATTCTCTCTCCGTATGTCCAGAATAAGAATGGCCTTCAGAAATAAGTGCTACATCAGCCATCAATCCACACGATAGCCAAGAGCGAGAGGAAGGGACAGGGAGTGTGCGATCTATGGTTGAGAACAGAAGTAGTAACACATACGCAGGACATCCAATGACAGCCCCTACAATCGCCAGCACCGTATTACCCCATCCATATCCCAGAGCGTCATACATCGCGGGTGCAAATAGCGGGAAACCAAACCCGGCACAGGAACGGAGAAATGTTACCGCGGCAAGAGCTAAACAGTAGCATAGAATGTTGATGTTAGTGACGAAGATTCTGGTGGGAGGTGAAGTGTGTCGCAAGAAAGGGACAGTTCAGGAGGGACGAGTGGAAAAGAGAAGCTTACCGGAAGCAGCATGCAAAGTGAATGTATCGATCACATAGGTCTGTATGCACTGAAAGTTCAGGATCGAGCCACCACCGATAAGAGCGATACCCTAGGATATCACAGCCGTAACCACAACCCATCAGACATTGAAATAGGTCGAGAGGTACTTGAGAGCAAAGACGTACGATATCAGTCGCGATCCACGGCTGCCTCGTCTGTGCACACCATCCCGCAATCAACAATCCAATCGGCGTAATAATCGTCCCCGGAACCATAGCCGCTTCATTCCATCCATCGAACCAAAAAGGTGTCAGCACACAAATGGAGAAGCGGACAAAAGAGATTAAGAAAGAGATGCAAGAAAAGCACTCACGCAACCTAAACTCCGGCCTGCCCACACCTCCGTTCTTATTCTTCAAATAAACATATATCTTATCCATCGTTCGTGCATTCAACTGCGAAAACCCGGTAAGGCCGACTCCGAGCGCGATGTAGTTCAGTCCGCCAATGCCGACGGATTCGTGGTAGACGTTTTCGAATATGCCGGGAATGGTCGTTATTGCGACTGTTGTGGAGTTGGGCGGTGGTAAATTGGGGAGGTGAGTTGGTTCGGGGGTGGGCGGTTGAAGAGAGAGGGAGTACGTGAATATGCGGGGATAAGCAGAGCACAACGTCAGTGAGAGTCGAAGGCGAAGAAATGAAAACACGCACGATACAAAAGCCCATACTGGAATGCCATGTACACACCCAACAACTGTACGATAGGCTCAAACGCGAAGATCTTAAAAGGGCGGACGAGAGCCTTTCCGACGAAGGCTCGCCATCTATATTTCCACCACCAGTATTAGTCAAGCGTTGATTGATTTCTCGCTCAAACAATCAGAAGGTAAAGGGAAATGTAGGCAAAGAGGAAGGGATGAGTCGAAGGAAGAAGTAAACCGATACGCACTCCAACTTCCCACCCTTCTGAAACACCGTTCGTACAGTGATTCTCTCCCTCTCTTCCGGCGTAAGCGACGCCTCGATCCGCTTCGCTTTTCGTTCAAGGAGAAGAGGGGCGAATGCTATCGTACACATTCAAGGTGAAAGGCAGTCAATGCTTGTAGAAGACCACGACCAGATGGGAGGGAACCTACTTTCTTGGAGGAAGAACATTCCTAGGATCTGTACGACAGCGTCCGCTATCGTCGTCGACCAGAACTATCGCATCGTATCACGCGCCACACAAAGACGCCACACAAACCAACATGCACGTCAAACCAAAAATTTACCCTCCGTTAGCCTCTGATCGCTCAATATACAAGGGAAGTGGCAAAAAAAAACGTACCACCCATCTCCATGTACTCCTCTCCCCAATCCACGCTCCTACAATCGGACCCAACACAGGTCCTAACAACGGCGCGAGCGAATAGATCGCTATCGCCTGCCCTCTATGTTCTGGCGCGAAACAGTCGGCGATGACCGCACCACCGACCTATTTGGAATGTGGATGAGGTGTAAAAACGTCAGAAAGGGAGGACGGTAGGTTAGAGTGATAGGGGGATGTCAACCTGAGCGTTGTATACGAGTAACACGACAACTTCTGGAGAGAAAGGGGATGAACGGATGCAAAGGTACTCACAGAAAGCGGCGCACTTCCTCCCAACCCCGCCATGAACCGGAACGCGATGAGCTGGTTCTTGTTCTGTGCGAAGCCACAGCCGAGGTTCCATGCTATTCATATACGTCGTAGTGCAATGTGGTAGTTTGAGAGTTGTTGTGGTTCGTCGCGGTGTTTGTGTTGGTGAGGTGTGATGGTTTTGGTAGTGATGGGACCGGGAAACGAAGAGGATGAGAGGGTGAGAGTGAGAAAGTGTCCCACGACAAACAAAGAGGGCAATGGGAGCAGGATCAGCGATCAGACCAACAATTGATGAAAAGCCAATCATAAGGAAGTGATGGAAGAAACAGACATCTCGATGATGACGCATGATATCATGAAGTAGCATAAGAGGAGAAGGAAGAAGGGTCTAAGAAGAAGAATAGAGGGCGGGTATCTAAATCGGAGAGTTGTACTGAGAAGACGCACCGAGATAAAATATGTTCGCAGCCTGTATCACTCTTGAACGACCA
The DNA here is from genome assembly GCF_000264905.1 of Stereum hirsutum FP-91666 SS1. NCBI lineage: Eukaryota > Fungi > Basidiomycota > Agaricomycetes > Russulales > Stereaceae > Stereum > Stereum hirsutum. The sequence goes on along the minus strand of NW_006763142.1, from coordinate 1,505,265 downwards.
TATATTTCTGACAGTGGGCCTAAGAAGAGTGGTCCTACGGCTGAAGACCAAATTCAACCATAACGTTAGTATCGCCGTTCATTGTGCGCATCTGCACCTTCTCACGCCACAACACCGACCCCTTAACCACATCGTTGAAACCACCTCCACGGAGATAAATAAAATAGAAAAAGGCGAACGTACCATAAGCCAACACGAAAATCGAGATGGTCATCGCGACCATAACCGTGCTCGTTATCCCAAAGTCGTCGGCCAACTGCTGCGCGGCCGGGGACACCATAGAAGAAGAGACTGGCGAGATGAACGTGAACGCGGAGACGATGGAGACAGCGGCCCACTTGCGGCGGGTGGACCAGCTGGTTCGATTTTCAGGAGCAAAAGATCGGCCAGGTCAATGGACTGGAAAGTCAATAGACAGACAACGCACTTTTTCGGATTCATTGGATCGTTCGGTCCCTCCCAATCTACTACTATTTCGTTCACACTCCCCTTCCCACCCTCTTTCTCGTTCTCGTCTCCGGAAGTCTCCCCACTCCTCCTCTGTGTCTTCTCGTTCATTGCTCCTTCCTTCTCAATGTCCCTATTGGATAGCGACTGTGACGGAGATGGTGCTCTCGTGTCCAATCCATCTGCGGTCCTGTCCATGGTGCTAGTAATGGTGGGTGCTGCGCTTTCTCTGAATGCCTTGATTGTGGGATCATTATACTCGGTAGCGATGTCGTTGGTGTCAATAGTCTCGTCAAGTTTGTGGTCGTAAGAGTTGGCCGGCATTCACGAGTGGTCGTAACTGGTCCGAACTGAATGAACAGTCGGGTCAATTGGCAAGCAGTCTGGTGAGATAGAAGGGTGAAGGGGAGTGCGGAGGGGAATGCGGAGTGCGTCACCCCAGCATGTGCAGACACTTATAGATAGCCGCCTGTGTCAAAAAACAGACGGGAGCAACGACGAGGGAACACCTCCGGCCCCCAACTCCTCTGGATTACATATTGCCCATGACCAAAACAATTCAGCCTGGTGAACTCTCACCTCAATTGATCCAGTGACCATGAAGAGGAATCGAACCCACGCCGCAAGTATCGAGCGATACGTATCATGGCCGCATCGAACGGCCGGCGAGACGTCTGCTTTGTTATCATGTCGCCCGCTCGAGCTCTGGAAGGCACACGAAACTACAACAAAACTATACAATCCCAGTTGACCCACCCAAAGTGCTATGAATTTACGCGCCCTTGACGCAGTCATAGAGGAAATGAAGTTCTATGTAAAGCAACACGGACCTTGTGGGTTGCTCGTGGGCCCACCTCTCGACCATCATCGGACCACCCGACGTCGGTGAAACATTTCCTGTGGTCTTACAACCTTCAAAATCTCAATCCACCTTCCGAACTGAGAAGATTAGAAAGAGAGACAAGGCCACAATCGCCATGGGATTCAGTGGGATTGTCAGCTGCAAATGAGACGACAAGAGATACGAACTATCGTTCAGAAATTTCAGAGCCGCCGGTAACAAACCACGACGATGACCGAGGTGGTCCTCTTGAGGCCCGATCTGGGCTCGAGGACCAGAAATAAATAATGACGCAGCCTATCATAAGAAGCCGGGCCTTCCGTCCGGCCTCATGATCACCGGCATCATAATCAGTCCGTCGGGTGTGTGCCTACGGCCAAGACCGTCGGCAGCGTTCCGTGTTCTAATCTTATCTCACGGAAGGAAATCGGACCAGGAACTCAAAAGGCGCCCCGAGCATGGCGGCGATTGAAGACTTTGTTGAACCACAACCTCATGATCTCACAGGTTGAAGCTGGATCGTTGACGAAAGTCACAGACTTTTCGCAACCTATCCTTTGCTGAGAGGAATAATGAACTGTAAAGCGCCTAATACGACTGTCCTAGTACATGCCTCAATACCTCCTACCTGTACTGTACTTGGAGGATGCAGTGCGCCTACTACGACCATTCTCGGCCATAACCCTAGGAGTGGTCTCCTAGTCTTTTCTCTCTTGGTGCTCTCTCACTGTTGTGCACGAGAATCGCGGCCATTGAACTCTCTATGGCATCCTCTTCCACATCTGCAATGGAGCTGACGACTTTCGAGCCCGCCCCGACGTCTACAGACAGCTTGGACACCTCTCAGTCGAGAAAGACTGCAAAGAGTCGCTGGTCTGTCGGTGCGTGCTTTCCTTACGGCTCTGCCGCCTCTGTGTACACTGCTAATGAATATTCATCATAATAGTAAAGCGGCGGTTCAAAAGCGGCGCGACGAATCCAACGACGCAGGGGGCACTGGCTGTAGCTGGGACGATCCTCGCCGAGGTAGCGAGCGCAACTCAGTCTGTACCGTACATTGAGGCAGTATCTAGCATCATCTAATCTCTTCCAAAACTTCGGTCACGTTCATATATGCACCCTGGCAAAGTCTTCCCAATCCGCTATCGTTCGACCGCTCACGATATGTCCGCTTCTTGTGGAAAGCTCGGCGCCGTCGTCGCACAAGTGGGCTTTTCGAAACTGATCGACGTCGAGAGCCCAGGAAGTTTTCTAAATCATATGTGCGCCACTCAGTGTCTCTTCAGCCACGCACGTCGTTGCTACTATGTCTAATATCCTTGGCATTCTGGCTTCCAGATCTTTGCTTGCTTCACTTCACCGGAATCGCTTCCACACTCTTGCTTCCGGAAACGAAGAACAAATCGTTGAAAACGCTATCGACCAAAAAAAAAAAACAACGCTGTTGACGGGGACTATTTGTAAGTCCATTCCCTGATTGTTGTGTACGTCAATCGGCCTGATTAAATTCTTTTAGTGCCTCTGCGCAAGATAGAGCGGAGAGGTAACACCAGACGCTCCACCCTCTTCAGAGTCATTCATTTTCAGATGGATTTCTCAAGCGATCAGTGAACCTCTTTCGCACCATTTCAGTATCCCCATGTACGTTATACGATTATGGCATCGCTTGTCGCTCACAGAGTGCAAGTTGTCTAGAGAGGAGTGACTGGATTCTGAATAGGGCTCAGTAGGGCTCGGACGCGAGCTTGATTTTTCAAGGACTCAGATGCTCGTCGTCCCTGCAAACAAGTTCAGACAGGATCTGTTATTCGGTTTTTATCTAGAATTTATATCCTTTTATGAAGTCCTCTTCAGGTCGTCCTCCATACCCCCAGGAAATATGATACATGTATTTCTGTATACGCGCAATATCGCTACCTTGAGCTCCAAGGCGGGTAAGCGCGGGATTGGGCTTTGTAGTGACCTCTCTCTGCGTTACGTTTCTTCTACTCCATGCCGGAAAAAAAGAAAACTAGGCTACAAGATGGCGACGCGGGGTCATGGTTGAGGGTGGCACCGATGTTTCGACGGAGGCGCCACCCTGTCGGAAGAACCCACCACGATGCTGTTTGGTCTTGTTTGGGCCGGATCGCGTCGTGGAAATTTCCTCTGTCGATTTCCCTTGAATTTACCTCACCGTCCTCATCACTCCCCTCAAGCCCTTCAAGACCGTCGATAGCAATGGTGAGCATCTGTTTCAGAACGTTGGACGCGCAGGAAGTCCTTGGAGCCCAGCATGTGTAGTCTTGAGAGCCATATTTGATGGATGGTGAGTCCCGCCTTCAGATGACCTCCCCCCTTCCTATGGCGCACTGACTTTGTCTTTAGGCTACGTACACACGAGCATGACTTTTGTCTTGTCTCATTCGCTATGCTGAGTCCTTCGGGACGATGAAGCGTTATATAGCACATATGCTGGGCTCGGTCTGCTTGCAGATCGAGCGTTAGAGCTCCGAGGCGAAATACTTCCTGCGCGGTCTATCTCACTTCACGGTGGATAGTCGTGACTGATTGTTTTCTCAACCTCGTCTCAATGACCAGCCTCCCAAGTCCAAGGCCGGAACCGGTAAGAAGCCCGCCGCTGCGCCCTTCGGTGCCAGCAAGACCACCAAGGCTGCGAAGAACCCTCTCTTCGAGTCTCGTCCCAAAAACTTCGGTATCGGTGAGTGACTCGATTTGACTCTCTTTGTCTTTGGTTGTGGACGTACTGAACGTGTGGTATTGCTATGTCGTAGGCCAGGACATCAGGCCCAAGACCGACCTGACCCGCTTCGTGAAGTGGCCTGAATACGTCCGCCTCCAGCGCCAGAAGGTCATCCTCTCCCAGCGCCTGAAGGTTCCCCCCGCCATCGCCCAGTTCTCTCACACTCTCGACAAGAACACCGCCACCCAGCTCTTCAAGCTCCTCAACAAGTACCGCCCCGAGACTAAGCAGGAGAAGAAGGCTCGTCTTGACGCTGCTGCCAAGGACGCTGCTGAGGGCAAGGAGGCCCAGAAGGTACGTCCTCTGCGTCCTACTTAATCTCCGTCGATGCCCATTCCAATCCGTGTTTGGACATATAGGACAAGAAGCCCCTTTTCGCCAAGTACGGTCTCAACCACTGTGTTGCCCTCGTCGAGGCCAAGAAGGCTGCTCTCGTCGTCATCGCCCACGATGTTGACCCCATCGAGCTCGTCATCTTCCTCCCCGCTCTCTGCCGCAAGATGGGTGTCCCCTACGTCATCGTCAAGGGTAAGGCCCGTCTCGGCACAGTCGTCCACAAGAAGACTGCCGCCGTCCTCACCATCCAGGAGGTCAAGTCGGAGGATGAGCGCGAGCTCGCCACCCTCGTCTCTGCCGCCAAGGCTAACTTGTATGTTCTCTGTCGTCCTTCTCTCATCTCGTTCGTGGTGCTCACTTCTACTCCTCCTCTGTAGCTCCGACAAGTACGAGGAGTCCCGCAGGCAGTGGGGTGGAGGTCTTCGTGGCAACAAGTCCAAGGAGATGCTCCGCAAGCGTGCCAAGGCCTCTGGCCAGAGCATCACCGCCGCCTCCGTCGGCAAGCTCTAAGCGTCTTTTGCTCTTGTCACCGGGCGTTTGGTCGATGGTTCGGTTGGTCGAGGGAGATGAGGGCGGAGTCGTGCCAAAAGACGTCTTCGTGCGTCGTTTTGTTGTCCACCATAGTCATGTTCTACCTAGGCCCTATCTTTATGCGCGCCTATGCTCTCCTTCCACTATGTTATCTCTGCGCGAGGATGCGCTTGCTCTCAATTTGTCCGCCGATGTATCAATACCTTGAGGACTGGAACGTCCGTGTATGATTAGGGATCCTCGATCGTCTGCATCATTTATGCGAAATTTCTAGAGTGCGCTTGTGAGATACGCTGGCCGATGCTTGAGTTGTGCTTCGTCCCACGCAATGCCGACGGGAATGAGGGACGTATCCGGCGAGCATGGCGACCTAAGTCCGGATCTCATCTCGAGTTCACTGGCGCCCGTGGCTGTATCAACGCCACACTGGTCTTGGGTTCTTCGTCCGAACCACCACGATACTTCTGTTCTTCGGTGATGTACTCCCTAGGTTCTTCGTCGTCACTTACGGTTGTTGGCTCTCATGCGACTTCGGGCCAAGATCAAGATTCTCCGAGCAGTAAACTAAGCGTGAAGTCGTCGAATGTGACGTTACGACCCTCCGAGTCGCACCGAATGGTGTACGAATTCAGAGAGAAGACGTACAACGAGAAGGAACATACTGGTTCCGTCGATACAAGGCTCCAATCCTATGAAGCGCAGGCTCAGGATTCTCACACAAGCGTACGGTTACCTCTCCGTGTACGATTGGCGAATCGTATGTTTCTTTCTCCTGCTCATCCACCTCACTTCAAGCATCTCCTAAACTGACATCCTCATCCCGACCCGTCCATACGCGTACTCTGCATTCGCAGGTGCATGGCGCTCTGGATATTCCTCGAGTAGCCCTACCGACGCTGCGCTAGAACGCCTAACTATCGCCGCTCTAACTCTGCACGAACTCTCGAAGACGCCAATATCGCGGAAGGTGGTGGACGTGGCGTATGTGGGGAGGACGATAGAGTTGTTAGATGATCTTGTCGGTGTGCATGAGGTGCATTTACGAGTTTATTGGGAGGATGAAGAGGGAAACTAATTCTGCTTGAGTGTCAAGGATATTAATTCGTTGAAGTCGAGGAGGGAAGGGATGGTTCGCCGGATGGTGGAGTCGCGAGGTGTGCTTAGCGCTATAGCGGAGAAGTTGTCTTCATACCGCGGACGATACCCTGAACTTTCGGAAACGGAGGATACTATGGTACAGGGCTTTGAGATGCTTGAGCGGTACGGTCCTTTCCTTCTCTCACTTCCTTTGCCTAGTCAACCTCTTCACCCCGACGATCAAGCACTGAGGCACAAGCCAACGTTTCCTTCATTCATAGCGCCTTCGAAGAAACAATTGAATACCTGGCACGTTGCATTCCGCAAAGTTATACGGACGAGATCGGGATGCTCTTCTTCGCCCGTAAACTGTTCACAGGCGAAATCGAAAGGTGTGAAGAGCGCTGGGGGAGTGTTTGTATTAAGTTTCAGGTGAGTTTTCCGTGAGGAATACATTGAGCCATGGAGATACAAATGTTGATGTTTGTCACGGCGTTTCGTAGTCTGCGCTCAGATATTTAGGTGATGAGACGCGGGTATCGTAGCTGCAAGGTATCAAGGTATGGACGATTGTGACCAGTAACGTTCAGTCCAGTTCTTGAATATAGGCTAGCGACATACACAACTAGACCAGGTCAACGAGGTGACGGAAGATGTGAGAGGTCCGATCATATCGGTAGGAATGTCGGTGACGATCCGTATCGATGTGTTTCATTGTCATGATTTTGATTCAGCGCAGTCTCCATTCGTTGACAAGGCGCAGAGTTTTGATCTCTTCTCTGTGGTCCGCAAATGTCTACCTCATAAGTCTTCGTGATACGAGTGCATAAGCAAGAACACCCTTTACGCTGGTCATGACAAGACCGAAATGGCCATCGAGCAGACAAGGAAAGCCGTCTTTCCATATCTCGTTTTTCTCTCCCGGCACCGAAATCAGCATGTAAATCAAAGATGACTGTGCGACTCTCCAGGTCCGATGATGTGCTCTTATGATGATCTACACACGTTTTCTCAGAATATGTTCACTGGCTTGTCCACTCAGGAAATCAAGTTCAGCCATGACTGCCATCCAAGTACAGTACCTCGCTGATCTATTCGATGGTGCTTCTTGGGGATGGGCACTGCTTTTCACGACAATGAGCTAGGCTATTTCTTAAGTGGAGTTCATCTGATCGTGACTTACAAGGCTCTGCGCTCGCTGGACGATCCCTAGTATCGCTGGACGATCTCTAGCACCCCCACATCTCTTCGTATTCGTCAGGCTCAATGTCTCTGGAGACTGACCTGCTCGCCTCTGTCGTGATCGTTGTATGTCAGTCTCTAGTTTACGGTACGCTACTTCTTCCTCGGTCTTCTAGGACCATGTTTTTCTTGTCTTACTAAATTTTGACTTGTAGGCATTTTTTTCGTCCTGATACCTCTCTCAACAGCCTCTCTTATGTGAGTCAACTCGTACGGGCCTCTTGGCGTGCTGTCGTCGACTGAAATTGTTGAACTAGCAAGCGCGGTATTGGAAGTCGGGCCAACCAGATCATGCTGGCCATCATCTGGATTATGTTCGCCCTTTCAACTGCTCATTGGGCCATTTCCCTCGCTTTCCTGGTCACGAAAGTCAAAACACAGGCGATAGTTGAAGGTCTTCCTCGTGTGAGATCAGATAATATGAACGCGGTAGTGACTATTAATGTGCGTGAAGACTCCATAAATTTACCAAACCTCAAAGATTCACCCTTGAATAGTTCGGAGTCGCAGATGGCGTGGTCGTTTGGAGGGTCTGGGTGCTGTGCAAAAACGAGTACAAGAAGGCACTCATAGGCTCCTTGGTGCTACTAGGGTTGACAATAGGTATGCCTCCATTTTAGACAACGTATCATGACAGGCTGTGTATTGGCTCAATATTCATCTTCAGCCTTCATAATCGCCACAATCGCCTTGAGGGGAGTCATTTCTACGACCACACCAATTGGAGGTCATGCTCGCCCAGCTATCCATAATGCTCTCGGTGTGATCGAGATAGTGCCCATCGTCCTTTCCTTGATTACGAACGTTTTGTCTACGGTCATTGTGGGGTTGTACGTCTGGTACGTGGACGCTTTTGTCATTGTTAAGGACGGCTTTCCAAAGTTTGAGATACTGGCGGGCAGGAAATACCGGCGATTCCTTCAGGAGAACCTGTCGGGGAACAAGACTACGAGAGTCGAACGTATTTTGGTGCTACTCTTCGAATCCGGCCTATTATATGCTCTATACCTGGTGAGCATTGAGGCTCTTTCTTACTTTCAAAACCGGCCTGATCCTGTTTAGATACTTTCCATCATAGGCTCGAACCTCCGAGTATCCATCGGGACCATTGGCGACGTAACGAACAGCGTACTCGCCCTCATTTCTGCAAGTCTTCATCTCGTTACTAACACACACACGAAGCGCGATTCTGATCTACATACGCAGGGCATATATCCCACCATCATCATCACTCTCATCAGCATCCAAGGAACAGTACACACCTCAACATTCTCCGTCTCATCGACCCGGACCCAAAATGCAGGACCTGTCAACGTGGGAATTCGCGATAGACAGCTCGCCTCCGTACAATTTGGGCAAAATCCTGCACTATTCACGCACAATACCATCGAGGATGACCAGGATCGGTGGATGGCACGACGAATGACGAGCAGTCCAACGTCGATAGTGTTTTCGGACTTGCAGGTCAAAACAGTGGAGTTGGTCCGTAGGGGCTGGGACGGGCCTTGGTTCGACAAGAGCGAGTACCGAAGCTGGGTGTGATGAGTGTCATGCATTAAATGATGAAGATCGAGTGGAGAGGCTTGTCGAAGAGGCCGAGGGCGACGATACGGAAGTTGTCACCATTGAGAAGCAGCCGAAATCCTTTTTGTACATCTGACTAGTACGCAATGACATGCCGTCTTGGAAGATCATCATCGTCCGAGTTGATCACGATGGAAATGATATACGATAGCTGCCGTGGTCAATCTCAAAGAGTATCCAGCCCCTCATTCAGCAATCGGCCATTCGAAAATGCTGGAGAACGCAGCGACTAGGCTGAAAGTACTTTGGTGCAGATAGGTTACAAGTACAGACAAAGCAACGATAGTAAAGAGACTTAGCAATACACGATACGGAAAATATCCAGCGAAATGGTGGCTCCAGGCTCATAGCCGTGATTTATGAGACGTCGAGTCTGTAGAATAACACGTATCAGCAGCGCCTCGTAACGGGGAGAGCTGGTGAGACTGACCTTGGGGTAGCCCTAGTAACGTGTACATGGTCGTGGTCAAGCACAACAGGAGAGGATCCATTGGTGAGTTCGCATCCATGACGGAGGAATAGGAAGACGTACGAGACTAAAGCATGCTGAGCACCCAGACTGATATCGACCGCCCTGAATTTTTCTAGAACCGCATTCTTCACTCGAACGGGTGTCTTGACCTCCATCGCCGCTGCGGTGTCACCAAGGCCAAGTTGGCAAGAATTACCCTCACCCCAAGCATAGAGATGCCCATGGACATCAACAGCCAGATTACACCTTCCCGAGGAAGCGATCTTCGTAATCTTCACCGGATGCAGTTCGTCTGATACGGGAGGAAATGTCAAGCAGGCAGGCTCGTCGATGAATGCCTTTATACTGGGAACCTCTTCCATAGCGGCCTCGAAACCCGATTCGGCCTGGATAGAGTCACGACGAGCCGTCAATTCCTCAATCCGTCCCAAAGCTTGTACCATGCGAGGATGGTCGTCCGCAAGCCCAATACGCGGACTCTGAGGATCGACGAGACCACAGCCCCAGACCTGTCCATTATCGAAGAGGAAAAGAGTATGATCGCTTCCGCCCTCAATTTGTATGACCTTGGAACCGCCGTGCCTTTCGGAAGCCAATGCATCAACGATTGTCGGAGTAGAAATCACGGATTCTTCACCACCGCGTTGATCGCTAATTCCGGTCTGTCTGAGATTATTGGCTCCCCAAGCAAAAACGACGCCTTGGTGGTCCACAGCGAAACTCGTGCAGGAACTAGCCCCGACGGCGACGATATTGCGCAGATGAAGCGCCTCGGGAACGTAGGCTCGGTCTACTTTGCGATTCCGGGACAGAACTTTGCGACCAAGTTGGAATTCTCTGTTCGAGCCCCAAGTGTAAACGTGTCCGGACGTCGTCAGTGCAAGGACGTGATTGGAGCCGCAGGCGACGTTCGAAATCTCGGTCTTCTTGGGAAAGGCGGGAGTGGGAGTTGGATAGGGTGCACTAGACTTGATGCCGTCGAAGCCGGTCGTTCCCTCGTTCATCTACGAAATTAATGAGTGTGATGTTCCCCGAGGATTTTCATGGCAGATAACCGACCTTGAACATCCCCCATTGACGAAGCTGACCCTCCGCGTCGAGTGCGAGGGCAAGGCAATCCGTTGACGCAACGCGCACGGGCTTAAAATCGTCGAAGTGTTGAACGAGTTCAGGGGTAGCCTCATCGTCGTCTACCTCTCGGCCGAGGGAGAGCTCATCGTTCGAGCCGAAGGACCATACCTGTTACGATCGCGTCGGGTTCAGCGCCACATCACTACTCCTATGCGGATACGAGGTTCGAGAAAAGGGATTCTTACTCGTCCAATAAAATCAACCACCAATGAAAACATTGCTCCAGCGGCGATACCAACAATGCCTTTTCCTCCCATGGCGGCCTGTTCGACTTTGAAGAGGCCATCAATCAACGGGTTCAACTTCGTCTTGGGGGCTTCGACGACATCGTCACCCATGCCCAATTGGACACCTTCTCCTTGAACGAGAAGCGTACAATATGCGTTCGCAGCGTCATCATTGACAGCATTGGGTGCCGGAAGAGGGTTCAAACGGCCATCGGCTCCCATTTCCACGATCCTGAGCTTCTTTCTGCGACCTCGAGAGCCTGGAAAGACAGCAGGTTCGGTATTGCCCACTGGGACCTTTCGCTTACGAGTAGAAACAGGTTGAGAGACTAGAGGAGCTACAATTGAATGAGCTCTCTTCATTTGGTGCAACGTATGGTGAAGAAAAGTGTGTTGAGGACAGACCTAGAGTCGGCTCGTCAAACGTTAACAGCGTGGCCGTTGAATCTTCCTGGGTTAGGAGTGGCGCTGGCCGTGGTCGTTTTGAGGATCGTGTGGAAGCCATTGTCTTCGTCGGTGTCATATATGTGATGTGTTCCAAGCAACAGTGAGAATGAAACTCAAGTTCGGAATGAGGAGGGTTCAAGGTTAGGTAGAAGCTGAAGAGAAACAACGTTCGAAACCAAACAGCACCCGCGACACGGACCCGGTGTCATCGGACTTTGAATCTGCGGATGTATCCGATGAGTGTAAGTTATGTGGCGTCTCAAGGTGGCGTTGGTGCCAGGAGGTCGTCGACGTCCGGTCTTGTACAACTCTATACCGGCTTATGCTGCACGACAGTTTGATTCGCTACGTATTGTTGGAGAGTTTGAGTAGTTTGATATTTTTTATACCTGGGAGACAGCATTACAGTAGACAGAGCATTCACTGGCGATGGAACGTAACGGACATGGCGTAACTACGGGTAACAACAACAGGAGATTCCGCGTACAAGAAAGTACAACAATCATCGATAACGACCCACAAAACGAGAGCAAAAAAAAAAAAAACAGAAAGAATCCAAACACGATCGTCCAGGAAAGGTCTACAGCTGGTTCAAATCCGCCCTCAGATTATCCCTAGCCTCCTGAATCCTCCTCTGCATCGCATCCGTCAACTCTCCTCTTGCCTCTCCCCTCCCACCTCTCATCGACATCCCCATCGGTGCATTCCCATCCCTTCCCACACCTGCCTGAATTTTAATCCTCGTCACCTTCTGGCCCTTCCCGTCCTCATCCATATCACCCTCGCCATCCATCCCACTGACAACATACTCGCTCTCTCCCTCTCCAACAACCCCACTATCCTTACCATCTCCCTCTCCATCCGTCTCCCCGTCTCTTTCTACATCCCTATTTCTCGCGTTTTTTGGCAGTTGGAACGTAGCGGTAGCGATGACATCTTGGATTGGGTAATCGTCGAGGGCTTCGCCGGTATCGGTGATGATTTGGCGTGAGAGTTCGACTTGGATAGTTGTGGCACGACGGTGAGTGGACATTTCGACGGATTGGGACCATGAATTTGTTGGTGCACGACCGGTGACAAGATCTCGGACGGCACGAGAAAATGAAGGACTGGAGTTGAACGTGATGGGTGAGTCATGTATGCAGCGAGAAGGAGACGAGAATGTTAGATCGAATACGACCGACATAAAGGCATGGATTGGGAGAAGAGACTCACTCGACGAAGATGGAGACGAGAGCATAGAAGAGTGGCAGTGCACCGTAGAAGAACTGAGACATGCACCAGATGATGAAAGTAGACTCGGACTCGATACCGCCAGTGCCCGAGATCGCGAAGTTAGCAGCCGCAGATATGCAATTGTTGACGACTACATTACAGCCCCCTTAAGACTCGTGCATGACCAAAATGGGTATAGAGAGATAGGACGTACTCAAGATGAAAGGATACAGCGTGATCCTCCATGACAACGCCCTCACAATTGCGCCACTGCTACTTCCGGTCCCGCCCGTCAAGCTGAACTTCCTATCCCGTCTATACGCATAGCGAGCCAGGTGAACGATGACGACGAGGGTGGAAAATGTTGCGATGACCATGCTAGTGATGAGCCAGGCATAGAAAGATCCTACTTCCCAGGAATTACGTTCTCTGATATCTGTGATGGAGATCCAACAGATGAGGGAGAGAGGATCCCAGCCCCAGACGTCCTTGACGGCTAGAGGCGCGAAGTGAGAATTAAATACACAATCAAACAGAACGGAGTATAAGAGGGAGTACCTCCTGGGATAGCGGTGGCAACTGCGGCGAGGAAAGAGCCGATGAGATAGTATCGCATCCAGCCTTCTGTTCGAATACCGTGTACGAGGGCGAGTTGAAGGTTGACAGGGATGAGCATGACGACGAAGTCAATAAAATTGCCTGAAAATCGAAGACCAGTTGAGCCGATTGTTCAGTATGATAATCACTGGTGCTACTTACTTGCAAAGAGAGTGAAAATAATCACGACGTTACACCACGGCGTGGGGCCCGTAATCAACACTTCTCCTCTTCAGACGATGCAAACCCTCGCAGTCAGCCCAAGCACTATCTGTCGTTCCAAAAGAGGACTCACAGGAACGTCGCGTTGTATATCAAACTCATCACCTGGACCCACAGAAGCATCTGCAAGCTCTGCCTCTGCAACGACTTCCTCGACACTGGCCTCAACCATATCAAGAACGCAAGCGCCAGAACAACCAGAGATCCTATCAATGCAGCAATTGTCGGTGCGATGGATACCCAGAGGACGATCTTGGCACGTTCGGCTGTGTAGACAAAATCGCGCGCCAGGATCTGCGCTGGCTGTATCCTTGAGGAGTACATGTCGACAAAGATTTGGCGGCAAAGCCAGTCGCTTGTGCTCAGCAAGTCCGCGGATGACTCAAACGAGTGTAGAGAAGCGAAAGAGGATGATCACACAGAGGTGAGGATTGAACAGATGGTCGCGGTGAGACGGTGGTGGGTGTTACCCAAGAGAGGCACGTAAAATCTCGAGGGGGGTGTATCATTTGAAGGACGACAGTGCGATTTGATATGACTCTACAACTAGAAGCTTTTAGGCATCCGAAACCGACTAACCCATTTCAAGCTCTGAACCCTCCTTTTTCTGAAAATCCATGCCGATCGGAGCTGAGATATTTAGGAGCGGGTTTGCTTGGATCCAAGGGAAGTCGCGGGAAAGTCCCGGATTGACCTTAGGAGAGGCTGGTCGAACGACAGGGTCGATCAGGCCGGATAGGAGGAGGACGAAGAGGGACAGTGGATGGCTCGGGAAAGAATTCCTTGTCGAGGAATAGCCTAATTAGACGGATAGATGGCTACAGCAGATAACGCATAAGTAGTCACTTAACGAACGTGTCTCGTCGAAATCAACATCTTCCCAAAGGAACAAACGACTCAGAAATTACCAGCTCTGAGAACGGCTTACCAGAGTCACTCCTATCCCGCAGTTTGATCGGAGTCAACTATGTCGGGAACAAGTCTGTCTAAATAACCGCAAACTTGCCAAACGAGCACCAGAGGTTACACCCATACGACGCAAATACGACGAGTAACATGATACTGGAAGAGCAAGGACGGACGGCGGCATCAGAACCGGGACAATGGGCTACAACTTCGGGACCAAAGCTCTAAATACCGATCGGCCCAATCAGGCACTGGCAGAGTTTGACGGCTACCGCCGGCGTAAGGCCCTCAGCCACGCGTGCGGTTTGTTACGGATGTGACTCAGGTGGGCAGACTGAGGGGGCCTGCTCTGCACCAGTTCCTGGGACGTTGAGGACGGCAGAAATGAATATTTGTGTGTAGATCTGGCTCTCTATTACATGGGATGCACAATTCGGAATGTAGAGGCTCAGAACCTCACCGAACTTGAAATCTTCGAGTGGAGGCGGATAAGCCTCAGTAACCAAACCGTATGGTAGACATATGCCCCTGGACCTCGGGAGCTATCTAGTACCATGAAGCCACACAGCAAACCGCACAGATGTGTACCTGGAACCATTTCATTGTGTCCAAGACTTGTCCTCGCCAAGGTCGGCGTCGGGCGAGAAGTCAGCAATACTATTTAGAGACATGCGGTCTTCCATCTATACATGACACCTCCCATCAATACAACAACGCAGTGTACCATATCTACAATACGAATACTAGACATCCCGCCGCGGCAAATGAGACGTCAAGTTTGAGTTGAGCGTACACTCTCCTTGCTCTTCACCCAGTGCACAATCCGTGGACCAATGGGCTCTCACGCTGTCGCCACGGTTTCACTAGAAATCTGTGCAAACTCGGAGAGGAACTTTTCTTGGACCTCGACAACCGTTCTGACATGGTCCGCTGATAGAGACTCGTTCCTGGAATGTCGATACCTTCTGTCAGCAAATATAATCCCAAGAAAGACTCAAGAATATGATCCGGGAAGTGAAATGAGCTAGGACACGGATTTGCGAATGGACGAGAAGATACTCGAATTGTAGGTCGATGCCAATTTTGAGGAGACAGGACGGATGTGGTGATGGTATGAAGGGTGGAGGTAGTAACGTGGTGCATACCTTGACAGGGCGAGGCTTTGAGCTGTACGCACTAGGTTCTTGACCGTGCGGCCTGTAGGTGGTGTAATTACCGGGCCGGGG
>NW_006763142.1:1419788-1489473 GCF_000264905.1 Stereum hirsutum FP-91666 SS1 | reverse complement strand
GGGGGGGGGGACCGTATATGGACGACAGGAAGGGGAGATGGAGACATCGGGAGGCACAAGTGGCGTCGACGATCGGAGGAGAGCAGAATCCACGATAAAGTTGCAGTGCGAGATACCATGCCGATGGACGCAAGCCGGCGTGTTATAGTATAGGCGATACCGAAGTCGGAAGAGAAAGAGACCGAATAGATTTGGGACCCAGTTGAAATCAGAGGGAAGAAATCGGGATAATGAGTTAACAACCACCAACGAACAAGACGCACCAGTATCCAAGTACTAGAGACGTTGGATATCGGTGTGAAAGAGGCACACGAACACGCACCGTTGAACGGCTTACTAGCCAACCAGTCCAAATCGGCCTCCGTTACCCGCTCAGATTCATGGTCAACCGAACAGCCCGCGAGCTCGAAGAACCGTCTCCAGACGATGAGTCTCCGGTCCTTCTCGAGTGGCGGGTACTTGATAGCTGAGATAAACGGTATTTCACGTGTTAGTAAACGAGCCCGAGGGGAGAATACAACGAGGAACGGGGACAGGAGGTAAAGGAACGAAGCTAGATTTTCCTGTGAAGGTCAGGAACGGAGACGTACCAATAGAGAACCTTGAGAGGAAAGCATCGTCGAACGAAGATATGCGGTTGGTCGTGAGAAAGAGGACGCCTTTGTGATACTCCAAAACGCGGAGCGCTACGGAGACGAGGGCGTTCCTATCCAACTAAAGAAATAACGCGAATTCAGCCACTGCTCTTCCCGACTGAACAAGAGAATAGATGTACCTCATGCAAACTCCTGGCCTCGAGGAACACGTCTGCCTCATCGACGAGGAGAACCGCATCCCATGCAGTGGCCAACTACGTTCCGCCCATATACAAATCAGTATGAGTCGTAATTTGTGAGGACACGGATAAAGCACGCACGCTCAGAACGCCCTTGAGACTTCTCTCCATCTCGTGCGGCGTCAGCGACAGCTCCGTGGCACCGACCATATACAGAGGCCTCTTCAGAAGCTCAGCCACGCCTTCCGCGGTGAGCGTCTTTCCTGTTCCTGGAGGGCCGTGAAGAACTGAAATCTAGTCAAGGATAACCCAGATACCAAACATGATGGTAAGAATACTGTGGCCGGCGACAGATATGCACAGCAGGTATGGGGAGGTAGAAACAGACGTACGAGACCACCGCCCTTGCCCGAGATGACGTCCGAGATGATCTTCTTGTTCGAGTTGGAGTTCCGGCTGACCTCAACGAGGGCTCTGATCAAATCCTGTAGTGCCAAACGCATATTGAGTACACCATACGAACGGACTGGTCACGTTGTAGTGCACCTTGGTCTTCTGCTCAAGAACGAGATGTTCCCAGGCATCCTCATCGAAAACAACGTCCTTAAGCTCAGTTACAATGAAAGTCATCCATTTCTGAGGATGTCTAGTGAGAAGCGTGATGGTACGACAGAAAAGGAGAACACCTACCTTGGACCCAAGGTTGAAACCGTAAACGTGGGGTGCAAGGAGGTGCAGCCGCGACTGCTCGACTTCCGGGACTGTTTGATCTCTATGTTGAGGAAATGGTTACGGATTACGAGTGTCAACAAAAAACAGGCAGGGAAAAAAGAGAAAGAACGTACGGGTCGAGGAGATAGCCGTCTGGGTCGTCAAATGCTCTTCTGTCGATCATTACGCGTTTGTTCCGGTCTACGAGTCAGTCAAGAGATGGTAAGAATAAAGAAGTCGATGCCGAATCATTGCGGGCAACGAACTCACAGGTCTTATAGTGAATCCCAGATAATGAAGCATACAGCATTCCTCTGGCCTGCAGCAAGATCTTCTTTTCATCCGTCAATACTGAGCACATCAGCTCATTGATGTTCTTTGTGCCTTGAAATTTGGGAATAAGTCGTCGGAGGGAATACCGTACGTATTCCGCACCGTCCCATTCGACGCCGTAGCCTTGGAGGTAGAAGGCTTTGCCGATCTTGTCGCTGTAATGGGAATGACACGAGGGAAGTGAGTCCAGATGTCTGGATGAACCTTGAATGGAGAATATACTTACAAACAGTCGTAACCGCGCTCGTGAAGGGTGAAGGCAAGCTGAGGATATGTAGGTGTGCCGTTGAGAACATTTCATGGGGTACGAAGATGGAAACTCACAGGCTGGTTATCGGACCTCCCATTATCGTCCATGTCGATTGTCAGGAGATCATCACCCGGGAGAAAGAAGTACATGAGCAGATCGTAGGAGATACGTCCATGGGAAACGGCGAGTGTGAGGCGGTCTGCACTGTTGTAGACAAGGGCAAGAAGTCAACCTCTACAAGATGTGGGAAGGGAAAAAGTACCAACGTGGGCTGGAACTCCTTCTCGACGAAAGCGAGAAGGTACTCAAGTTGCTTGATTAGATCCTCGAGATATGCTCTCCTATCCTCTTTGCTTTCTGAATATAGGATGTGTACGAGTGAGTGCCGATGGGTTTAAAGAGGACGAGAATTTAGGGAGACAGACCCTCAAGGTCCGGGTCACGTCCGAAACCTTTCATAATTTCTTCTTCGTGTTCATCTAGGTCGTCCAGATTGTCTAAGGTCAAGGCCTTGCGTGCGACAGATACACATGAGCGAAGCTTCTTAAGGTGTTCAAAGAACTGGTCTGGCGTGACTTGGGGTTCCCAGTAGAAATCACCACCGATCGTAGCCCTGAAAAGGCAGCACCAATTATATCAAGCATATATATAATTTCATCGAATTGGACATACTGTAGAAGAGCTGAGAGAATGTCGCTGAAGTCGCTTAGCCATATGCTGGCCGGTGCTACGAGATAAAGACAGTATTTAGAACTAGAAAACATGGACAAGGGGTATACCCAGGTGAGGGAAACATACTGTAAGGCGTCTTGAATCGTTCAATGACATGGAAGTAGTATTTTCCTTCAACTTTCTCCTCGGGCTTAGCGCCCGAGGGATCATAAGGTTCCCATTCCTCATCAAAGCGGCTCCTAAAAACGAATGTATATGTGTCAGCGGGTCAACGAGACGGACGAATGCTTTTCTTGATTTCCGCATATCATAGCGGGGTATGGAGACGAGAATGTAAACTCAGGGAGTCTACTAACCATAATTGCCACCGCTTGAGGTACTCTCCACACGGTTTCTGTGTCTTCGACTCGTCGAGTTCCTTCGCCTTTTCCTCGTTGCTCTTCTCGTTCTTCTCGTCAGAGCTAGTGCTTTCGGAGCCTGAATCTGTGGCGTCAGAGTCGTGTTCCAGAGCAAGAGGGTTGATCCATTTGACAAAGAACAAAAGAATCCGGGTGAGGAGCAGTGGCAGTACTCTGAACGGGTCCATAGCGGATACTACAGGGCTGGGGGCCTCTGCTGCGACCGTAGTGGTCGTCTCTTGTGTCATTGAGCGGCGTGAGACGAATATTGTGGTAGTGGTGGCGGGTGTGAAGGGGATAGGGTGAAAAACGTCTTCTACAGCGGGTTTATATATGTGGAACAATAGGCAGTGCGCCGCTACAAAGCGCCCGACTCGGAGTCACTGTTGTTCCGTGCCAACATTCCTTGTTAGTGTCAAAGGCTGCTATATCTAGATGATGGCAGGGTGCTAGAACCTCGTTGCAACCAAATACACTGCTTCTGCCTACCGTGTTTGACTCGAAAGGAGCCGCAAAAGGCGGGTCAAGTCATGAGGAGTGAGGTTGAGTCAACATGATCGATATCCATGCCTGAATTCGCAATATAGAGAAGCGATCAAGAAAGTAGTACATATACAAGGCAAAAGGATTGGTTATAACAGGGCGTGGCAGTATACTTTTCTGTTGTCACACGTAACCTATTACAACCAGTGAAGACAATGGTGGTATCAGCTGAAAGGGTCAAATTTCGAGGATAGAAGATGCGGCAAATACCGAATAGTGTGGCGTTCATCTGAGGGCTGTGGCTTCTTTGTCACGGTAGCGACCCGAACGATACTTCTCACTCGACACGACAACCAAGTAATTCGAGCTTGATGTTCGCCCTGGTAGTTAGATGAAACACATTTTCAAACCCAGAGAAACTTGAAGATTTTATAAAGCACCATTCGATCCGCGCTCAAGAGTCCCTCATTCTGCTGCGCCACCCTGCATCCCGCCACCAACAAAACATGATATACACTCTTTCTTCCACCAGAATGAATATCAGTCTTTCAGTAACGAGGCGAGCTCGTGGCAAGGATCGGCTACGCTGAAGCTGAGATGAAGGGCATATATAAACAAGTCACCCATGGCACTAGAGAGCGGCACGAGAGGTGATCAACAAGTGAATTGATCTGAACGACGACGTATACATACAGAACACACGCACATGAACACCTTCGAGCGCCTTCATCTTCTTCCCCTTTCCCCCCAATGCAAAAACTCCCAACACTTCTTCCCTGGCTCCTTCCCGAACAATTCCTCCACCTCCTCTCTCCCCATGTCACACAGCCCCCTTACACTGCCCACCCTCCCCGCCACAAACTTTACGTTCTTCGCCGTCACTCCGGGAATGGTCCTCAACAAATCCTCTGCAGCCTGGTTCACCCCCTTCCCGGCATCTGGGTCGTCCGTGGCACCGATGGCGATAGCAGCGGCGGGAGACGGTTCGGGCATACTGGCCTTGAGATCGTTGAAGATGGAGGCGGTGGCGTACGGGGAGGAGGACCAGATGATGCGAAGGCGAGGGAAGGAGAGCGTCAGGAGGACAAGCTTGGATTGGATGGACGGTAGACCCGAGGCGAAGCCTTCTGGTTGGGCACCGCCTAGTTTTTTGGCGGGATATTTTGCTGTGGGTTTCACATACGATTTCATGTCTTGGACGATCTTGATTTGGCATTAGAAGAGGGAATTACTGGTGGTGAATGCATGACAAACCTCGAGAGAGAAGGATTTGTGTTCTTCGAACTCGATGAGCAGGATGGGCTGCTTGTAGTGCACGGACATGAGTTCGCATTGTGTATACCTGGACAGTTCCATATCAGTCGAGGTCTACATGGCAAATTAGAGCACTCACAAACGACCGCTATTGAAACTCGACACGAGATCGGGTATGCTCTTGCGTTCAACACAGATATCAGGCGTCAAGACATAATCGCCTACGGTCAAAGTAGCGGGAATGACGACAATTTGTGATGCATGTAGTAGCGACGGTAAGGTTGAGCGGAACTCGCGCATATCCACGATGACCTTTCGAAGCATACTCAGTGGCAATAACGACCAAGACTAGACAAAGATGCTCACCCGTGGAGGCTCGGTGGAGACCTCTTTCCTGCCCCCTGCCACACGAGAAGAGATCGTCTTGATCAAAGCTTCTCCTACGTCTGTTCCGGCCCGTTGGTCCTCAAAGATAGGGAGCAACATTGACTATGTGATGATATGTCAGTCGTAAATAGCACAAGTATGGAGACAGTAAATAAACTTACGCCACGCTCCTTGATCAAATTCTCGAAAGAATCCTTCTCCTTCCTCAAACCAGCCAAATACTTATGCTCTTCACAGCTCGTTTGATAGAGCATGAAATACACTCTTACAGCCAATCCCGGATTCGAGCTTCGATAGACCTGTCGTCAAGGCAAAGACAGTCAGGACGACTCCAAACGGACAAGCGACGAATAAGAGACACACCTCAATGCGTCGAACGAAGTCCTGGTTCGGTTCGAACATGACGATGAACCTAGGCTGTATTTCTGCCAGCATCCTATCATCTCCGTCGTCGGAGTACGCTCGCACGAGTACAGCCTGTGGTGGCGGCACCAGCCCGTAAAAGTCATTGAACTCGGACTGCATGACCAAAAAGGCCACGGGGTCCTCTTCCGACAGTGCGAGTGCGAGTGCGAGGTCGCGATCTTCGTCGGCGGTAGCCAGCGGGCTGGAATTTGAAAGCCCAGGAGCATCACTAGTGAGAGGATTTTGGGTGGCAAGGCTGGGAGGTGGCGCGATGTCAGCCTGCGAACGGACCAATGAAAGAGACTATTCTGCACTCACAAGTCCGCGATACTCTCCGCCTCGTCCCTCATAACCTCCTCCCCCATAGTCATACTCGCATCCCTCTCCCTCTCCTTTCCCTTATCCCTCGTACTCTCCGCCCCAGTGACAGCTCCTCCCCTTACTCTCCTCCTCCCCGCCTGTCTCTCCCTCCTCTCGCTATCCTTCCTCCTCAACGCCTCACTAATTTCACCCTCGCCACCTTGTCTCTGATCCCAGTTATCGTTACGTGGCGCAGAGAACCCGGGCCTGACACCATCTCGCTTCTTCTCGCTCGACAGCTTGGACTTCCACCATAGATAGAGCCTCAATTTCTCCTCTAACATACTTCGTCCCTGCGCGCCTGGTTCGGCTTCCGGATCCAGGCGTGAAAGAAACTCAGACACCGTATTCGCAGTATGCGTGGACGAGGTCATGACGAGGACGGTGTTCGTTCCTCTCGCGGCTACAACCAGGTGCAACGAAACACGAACGCCATCAGCGATTGCGACGAGGGAGGAAAATGAGGGAGCCTACCGGAACTGAGCGATTCCTGCCTCATAATCTCATCCTCAATTTCCTTCAAAACGTCGGCCAAAAGATTCCACTTCGGCAGCTCCTCAAGCACAGGCTCCATCCCCTTCGGCAGCCACCTTGGCCTCTTCGCCTTTCCCTTGCCCTTTGCTCCACGCACATTATCAGTCTGATTCAGCCTCCCAAATTCCATCTCATCAAGGGCATTCCACCCCTCTTCGTCGTCCAGCTCATCTTCCACCCGCGGCTGTGGAGATGCATTTGCGGACGAGGATGTGGTCTGATCAAGCGTGTAACATCGGCGTTTCGCGCTAGAAAAGATGATATGCGCTGCGTCGGTGAGGAGCCATGGCGATTGGTTGTGCCGTGCGTTACCGGCGGCGGATATGGAGTTGGAAGCGATGATGGTTTCGAGGTATGAATGAAAGGCGAGAGGGTCGTACGTCAGGAGGTACCTGTTAGTAAGGCGCACGAATGAAATAATCAGTTCAACATTGACAATTTGACGGTCCGGGTAAAGTTGAGAAGGTGTTGGTGGGACATACGTTAATAATCGGCGAAGAGTGGCTAGATCACTGACGAGCTGTTTTGTCCGTGGTCCCACTTTATGCCAGACGGGATCGAGTTGGCGACGGACGATGGCGTCGAAGGAGCGGAAGTATGCGTTTTCGACATTCAGGTCGTCCAGATCCATCTATCATAAGGTCAGCCCAGTCGTAAGGTTGTTTGAAGTAAAGAGGGACAAACGTGAGTATTGGAGCGCTTGAGCTCAGCCACGGTGCTGGTCATGCATTGTACTATAGCGTGGTGGATGTCGCTCATGAGCTCTGTCATAGGTTGATATAACTCTACGACATCTACGCGTTTCTTTTCGAGGGAGTCTTTCACGTCCGCGTGAAACCTGCACGAACCGCACATCGTGAACACTCTGCCTAAGAAAAGGGAAGGCGTATATACTTACCGTGGATAGATATGCACGCTTCGAAGTTGAAGTTCTTTCATTATATTCTTGAGTGGCGATAGACCAGACGTAATGTGTTCAGGTTGGTCGGTGAAAGCTTTCAAGAAGCCAGCTTTATTCTTCTCTCGATACAGGCGAACAATGAAGGCTTCCAGTGATAGCGCAGTGACTCTACCAAGATACATACTCATTCAATACTCAACGACGTCATGGGAAAGGGTCAACATACCTTTCGGCATGGAGAACGAGTAGACCAGAGATGAGCTCAGTTGGCATATCAGACTGAAGCATGTCAACGACTAGAATGCGTGAAGTAACAGACACGAGACCGCCTTTCTTGTAGAGATCCTGCCTTCCACGGTAATCAGCGTAAGATGAAGTGATGATACGAAGCAGTTGGCCGAGGAGAGAGTATATGTAGTACGCGTCTATGACATTATGTTAGGCGAGTTAATATACTTTATCTGCTGGCACAAGTTTTTGTGAGCAAAGTCAGCTCAGCTCGTCCCCAGTGCACAGACCTATGGGTAAGACATGCGTATTGAGTTCTAACGCCGAATACGATACAGCGATTGTGAAGACGTAGTTGCACTAGATACACAAGGGTCTCTCACCACCGCACAAAGGCAATATTATCTTCTATTTCCAACCTAGTCCGGGGGTACGTTGCCATGAAAGAGTGGAATATAACGCACCTATCTTTCTTCCCCATCTCATACCCAACAGAACGCAACCCAGGCCTCCGACAACCCATGATCCCTAACTCCTCTCCAATTGCAGCTTCCTCCTCCGGGGACGCATTGACAAGTACGACCAGGTTTTCAGGTGATTCGTAAATCTGCATGAGCGTGCATACTATCCTACGAAGACCGAGACCACGAGCGAGCAGCAGGAGGTCGTTCGCCTTTGGGTCGTGGATTTCTTCGAGGATCGACTTGTGGAAAGGTAGCAGGCTATCCGACGACATCATGTATTGTCCAAGACAAGAATTATAGCATTGTAAACAAAGATTTCAGTCTTGCAGACAGCAGGGCCCAGGAGAGGACGAAGTAAAGGAGTGTTTTCGCCACGAAGATGAACTCAACAAATATTAAAGCTCCGACAAGGGCGCGCTCATAGTGTTCCTTTCGGAGCTTCAAATGGAGTTCGGTGCCACACAGTTCGCTTTTTGCCACCCGTTCATGCTCCTCGCCGCCAAACTGCGTAAGCGACCACGTACAGTACACACGAACATCGACCATTTAAGTGCTGGTCCTACGAGCTGGGCAATGGAGCAATCCATTCCTAAAAATACGTTCGAACCAAAAAAGTCCACAGGTCACAACTTGTCGATACTGTGCATATATTGAATTGACCAAACCACGAAGCCCGTTCGTCCATATTTGCTAGCGTGTTGATCAAAATACAATCGTTCGGAAGTTAAATACATCAGCACCGTCTCTGTTGTCAATCTAAGTACATGCGATGCTCAAGTTAGTCGTGAAGGGTATATCCAGATTGAGTATTGTTTAACACTCACCCAGACCTCCTGGACTCTCTCGTCGTCGATATAGCAAACCGATCCTTCGACATTCTCCAGTACCACGACGTGGTAAGGCAAGCAAGACACCACATCTTCCTCAAATACACCCGTCTCCTTCGGAATCGTCGAAGGCCCGATGAGATTTCTCATGGCCCGCTTCGTGGTCCTCTCCTTCGCGAAGTCTTCCGAGCCAAATTCACCGCCGCGTGGTGGTATAGGAAAGAAAGGTGTGGCGGATGGTTCTAGTAAAGGGTACTGCATGACGTGGTAACCGAACTCGACGATCTTCCACGTGTGGTAGGTATAATAACTGTTCCGATTTTCGATTGGTCCATTTGTGTGTGTGAACGGTATGCGGATGCCCGTTGACCGTGGAGGTTCCAAGAGTGATCCTTGCTGTGGAATTGATGATAGTTTTGTTAGTTTGTATACGGACATCATCACGCGGAGGAATAGATCGCAAAAGTGTAGCGTACGTGGCATGCAAAGCGGTGTCAAACTCATCTACTGGGTCTGTAGGGCATCCACAAAAGACCCGACTACCCTTCGGTCCCCACTCCGACCAAGGTATCTTTCGAACATCTACCTCTACTCCCGGTTCCGTCGTGGTAGCATAACTGAGGTGTTCCAGAAATGTCCGAGCATGGATGAAGAATTCGCAGAAGATGTTCTGATCGAATGGGACGTCATTCAGGTTGACGGTGGGATGGGGAACGTAAATGACATCGAGGCGGTAAACATGACCATCGGGAGCGAGAGCAAACGGCGATTTGGAGACACGGAGAACAGAGGGAGACGAGGCAGGATGACCGCTGATGCCAATGCCTCCGACTCGTAGCCCCGGATCTATGGTCGGAAGAGCGAATGAAGCAATGTGAACCGGGTCGTGGGGCGGAGCCTCGCTGGAGCTGTCGACTTGAAGTACATTTGAGATGGCGGCGGATTCCACCGAGAATAGGTCCAGAGAACCCGAGCCCTCATGGTCGAGGATAATGAAACAAAGGGACGTGAGGAATGCAAAACGGGGTGCACTTCTCGTCGGTCGCGTGGGATCGTCGTCACCAAAATAATAGTCCTGGAGAAGAGTTATCAGCGTCTGACAAAACGGTATACTGTACTTTTTCGACCAAGGGTTCGTCACGCGTTCTCCGCGCTGGTGAACCGAACAAAATCCTGCGTGACCTCACGCATAACGCATGGTGAGCGAACAGTGACCTCGGCAGGCGCTTGCGCAGAATAATCATTTTTGCAAGCGCCTAAGTTGTTTTCTGAACCATTTACGGGTCCCGTCACGCTCACGCACGGTTTCTGAACCGTGACCCGGGCGAAACTGATGGATGACGTACATTTTTGATGAACCTTTGGTCGAAAAAGTACAGTATTGCAGAGCGAAAATCCTGATAGAGACGTACGAGAAACATGACTCCCGTCTTCCAATTCCACAACACCAGCCGTTGATACCGATGCGTCCAGTATGCAAGAATATCGTCCAACACTTGCACATGATTGTGATCGTTCGGCCATCCCGACAATGCCATGTCGTGCTCCATATAACATTCCAGAACGGGCATGCGAGCATCCGGGTGGGTCTTGTTGCTCAGGGTGCGAAGGATCATGCGAGCGTACGGCCCTTCGAAGCTCTCTCGGACGTTGAACAGGACCATTAGATCCTGCTCAGGGTCTACGAAGTACGACGCGTTAAAAGCCTCAATGTCATCGCAACGTGTGAGTTTCTCGGACTCTTCATACGTGGGGAGTCGATATAGGAGCGGTGTCTCCTCCTCTGTGGTCCAAAAGAAAGGTGCCTTTACGAAGTTTTGGCTGCTCCCCGCTCCACTCCTTATCGGTGGAGAAATCCACGATACGTGTCCACGAGAAAGTGCGTCATGAGTTACGAAGGTCAATCAAGCGAGTGAGACGGTCCTGTAGTGTGGAAGAAGGACGTTGTGTTCCATCGTCGACGAGACCCTCCGCAAACAGATGTAGTTCGTATTGTGTTTCGGCGTCATTGGTGATCACGTAATGTAAGTGTTTGCAAGTCTATTCGAAAATGAAGGTCAGTCAGTGGGAACATAAAGGCGAAAGAGAATGCTACATGCAGCGGAAAGGTGAAGTGCATCTCGTGCATGCGCGTTTCGACGAGCCAGTTTTCTAAGAATAGCAAAGACGATTTCATATGGGAGGGTGAAGATCGGTGCGGCTTGCAGGTAGGACATTTAGTAGAGGCGGTACAATTTGTTAGCTGTGGGTGTTAGAATTTGATGTTAGAACGCTCGAGGCTTTCGAAACAACTTAATTCGACCAGGCACCTCTTAGATAAATGCAGTCGAATAGACTCAAATCTTGACCTGTCCTATGACCAAGCCTAAACCTAGAGTCAACCTAGAGTTTACGAGAGGCGGCGTGGTGATAAGAAGGGCAATGTTGCTCTCAAGTGATAGATCTGCGTAGCATGTATACAGCACCAGAGAGGCCCTACAGTCAGGCGAAAGAACGAGAACAGAAAGAGAGAAAATACGCGCGCAGCGGCAGAGATTTCCGGAAACTCCCGAAAGCGTATGTGTCCCCTCAAGAAGTAGCGTAAATAGCTCCCCACAGGACTTTTCTCGTGAAGTGTAAGCAGAAATAAGTACAAAAAAACAACACCGAGCTCACCAAGATGGCGCGTTGCATAAATCTCGAGAACAAGGACACCATAAGTAGCAACAAGGGATAAAACTTGGCCAAAAGGCTGCACCTGCACACCCATTAAATAAAAGAAGGAGAGGATCGGTGCTGAGGACTCAAGGATCGAATAAGACATAGAAGAGAAACCGACTGAACTACTTTCAAAGCAGAGAAAACGGAAATAAAATGAACGAAATTCAAAACAGGGTCTGGATAATGAACGAAGCCATGTTGTCCGTTATCCACACAGAGTGCACGAACGCTCTAAGCGGCAGCCGTGGTGAAGAGGAGGGTCGCCGTGGAAGTGGAGGCCGGAACCGAAGTATTGGCCGTCGCAGAGGGCGATGCCGTCCAGAATGTGGAGGTCGCGTTCCAAGCAGAGGCCGTAGTCGAAACAGACTCGGACGCGGTCGGCCATGCAGACACGGTGGAATTGGAAGAAACGGACGCCGAGGACCAAGCGGGGGCCGAAACAGATGTAATAGGGCTAATCGCATCCGAGTCGATGGGGAGGGCGGCAGCAGCTCCATGCAGGAATTCGAAAGGTGGGTTAACGGGACCGGTGAGAGCCGGAGAAGCGGAGGTAATGGTGACGGAGGTGAGGCCTGTGGCAGCGGCGGAAGAGCATGGGCCGTCGTCAGTCCAGACACCAGCGGCTCCGCCTATCGAAGAAACCATAGTAAGCATATTGTGAAGATATCAAGCATTCAAGATAAAGTAGCCAGAATGCTTACCGGGAGTATCGGCCTCAGTCCACCACTTCGCGGTCCAAAGGTGGCCGTTGTAGGAGACTTTGTCACCGCCGACGTATGCGACAGTGGAGCTCCAAGCGGAGACACCACTACAGCCGGAGCCGCTGGAGCCAGTGCTAGTAGTGGTCGGGGAAGTGGTAGTCGGAGTACCACCACCACCACCACTGATAGGGAAAGCGGAGCCACGAACGGTTTTGATCCAGGACGCAGTAGCGTCAGGGTACTGCCAAACCATGACACCGCCGTTCTTTCAAGAATACTTGTCACTTGGACTGCGAATGATGTGATAAGCAACGGTACAACATACCCATCCAGCGTTCTTTGCCTGGGCAACACAAGTGGCGAGGGTAGCAGGATCGATATAGCCTGAACCCGAACGAGTTACTGAGAGATCACGAGATTTAAAGTGTGAGGAGACGTACCGGTAGACGCGTCAGCAGTGGTAGCGGGCTTGCCCATGACAAGCTTATCGGATGGGACAGCATTTGCCGCGATTTGGAGGATGGCGGTCTCCGGGTAGGTCGACGAAGAGGCGGTGACAAGACCGTCGCACTAGTAAGTCATGCTATCAGACGACACTCTGGTGCAGCGCCAAGAAAGTAGTATACCGTAGTATAATCAGAACCCTCTGCGTGAGAAATGGCGGATATACATCAATGAAGAACTTCAGAGCGAAAACGAATTGCGCTCACGGTTGTAGAACTACTTTCATATTTGAGCAACGTGGTAAACATAAGGACCGAAAAAAGAGCATACCTGAATGTTGTACCAGTCGATTTGGCTGCCAACGCTCTGGTGGACCTTCAAGTACCCTTCACAATTGAAAGTTAGACTTGCATACCACAGCACACATAAACGGCCACGTACCTCCACCACCCCATTTGTTGGGAGCAAACCACGGGGCCAAAGGAGCGTGGGTGACGATGTATTGACCCACAGGGAGCTTAGAGCGGACGGTCTGGGTGAATGAGATCAGCCAGTTCTCAGCGTTGCCATTGCCGGCGTTGAAGGCGTCGAGGTCTTCGTAGTCGATGTCAAGGCCTGCGAAACAAAACCAAAAACGCCGCAAAAAGTCGGCTCTGGATCGACCATAAAATATCCCAGCACAAACGTACCGTCAACGCCGTTGTCCAGAACCCATTGGCCCATGCTCGCACCGAGGGATGTCGCAGATTCTCCGGCACTAGTAGCTGTGGACGATACCTGTCAGTCATGTCGATGGAGAATCATACAAAAACCGATCCATACGCTTATCAGTCGCTCCGAAAGCAGAGGCGACCAGAGCAATACCGGCCGCGTTGTATTGAGATTTGATTGTGGAACGCTGGGACGCAGAAAGACTCTCCCATTCCTGTACCTGATCAGCACCTCCAGTAGATAACAAAAAGCCCATGGCGCTGTGATATAATATTGCGGATTACATTCTGTATCACGCAAAGCGAAACAAAATAACGTACAAGACGTTGAAACCCGTAATTTCAGACACCGTGGGAGGGCCAGTTTCGCCATTGATCCAAGCGTCCCTGGATTCATGGATATGATATGAGCGTATAAGGTCAAGAAATAAGAGAAATGACTGACTGGTAGACGACAAAACGAGGAGCACCAGTGACCAAGCGACGGGTCAGGTCTCGGGTCCCGACGGGGGCCTCGAATGGGGCTGCCATGACGCTGGTCATGACAGAAAGAGTGGTGAGAAAGGCAGCTAAACGCTTGAAAGAGGAGGAAAGCATGTTGATGACGATCGTAAAGAGTGTAGAGCTAGGCGGTAGCTTGAGAGGACTCGCTGTAGAGCAGGAGCTTGAGGTGAAGGTGACCAGGAAATCTATTCTGGCATATATAGATCTTGGACGGGTTTCGCTTTGTAAGACATGGGACAGCTGTCAGGAGATGTGCGTCCTTGCCAGCGTGCTCTCCTATCCAGAAGCACTAGAGTTACCGACGGTAACGACTGGGCGGAGTGGTCAAAAGCGCGAATAATCAGTTACAAGGGGTACATTGTTGCACCAACACGACGGAGTATGGGACAGCAGCCGCCCAGCACAAGTCCCACCGCGTATTGCTAGAGGACATAGATTGCTTCTGACCACTCGCCAAACGACGTTTCCTCTCGGATTCTTTGCATGGAAAATGCGGCTAGGCATTCCCGAGGCATGTGCGTCGACGTGTTAGGCCATTTAAAAGCAAAGACACTGAACACAGTACGTATACCCCTGCCGAGATTGAGAACGGCAACCGTGACACAAAACACAACGGTGAGGAGCATCGTATCTACTGAGAATTTTATGCAAGATCCATATCGGAAAGGCATGCAGCGGGCCACAAGGGCTGGTCAACGCCCAGAATCCCATATGTGGCAGTTAAGTATCTCGAGGCATAGCAAAGATAGAGCAGCCCAGAAACTCAAAGACGACCAGTGACGCGCTCGGACATGACGCGCGTTCTAAAAATGACCAACAATGCTGTAAGAAACTTGGAATGTCCGGCGACTGCTCCTTCTGCCCATATGGGCGACTGGCAGCTTAGCGGAGAGATCAAGTGGGAAACAAGCTACACATGCTCCCGACTGATCACCACAAGAATAACGAGGCCAAGCATGATTCTTTAAAGTAGAGACCCGCTCTCGGCGAATACGTGAAGTCACCAAAGACAGTAGGACAGGCGCTCGAGTTTCATACTGGACAGATATAGAGCACGTACGAGAAGATGGTCAAAGATTTCTTCGTTATGGGTGTTTCACCTTCCAAATTCAAGATGATACATCATATTTACGTCGAAATTTCGTCGGGGGAAACGTACCTGGCATGCATTAGAAGGCGGTAGACAGTCCGGGGAGTTTCACTCTGGACTGTAAAGACGTGTCCCCGCATCGGGACACGTTCCTGTAGACCTGTTTTGTGCGCTTTTTTCGGTGCTGTATTCGCCACGTAGCGTCGCGCTGGCTAAAACAACGGTGATGAAGTCGGTTGCACGAGCTAGATATAAACATATGTGGATATGTGTAAGGCCAAACCATTAGTAAAAATCGTCCAATAGCACGCGATGAAGAACCTGTAGTCTGCTCTAAAGTACGTTGGAAAAACCTGATCAGAGAGAAGCCGGCCCATGTGCATTCAGCCGCTGGACAGTATAGATCCACAAGCAAATGCCCTCACCTCGCACAAGGGAGGCTTGGCTGCCTGGAAACTAGCACAGGTCAGTAAGGCAGAATAAAGTCAGGATACTAGCTGACGTACCAATTCAGCGACTCCAAACCACTCGATCTGTAGATGACTCTTCCACTGGACCAAAACAAGCAACATAAATCCACAAGGTCCGGGACTGGCGCACTCAAACAACGGCTCTCAAGCTTTACAAACTGGTTACTGTCGATGGTAATGTTGCGATGTGGAGGAAAACGGGCTCCGGATGAGGCGCTAGCAAGGGTTCTCGAGAAATATTGAGGTTATATACAGTAGAGCAATACACGACACAAGGTCCAGAGAAACAGAAGCGAGACGATACAGGTTGCGATGTAGAAACGACGCCGAGACGTGAGAAACAAGAACTGAGAGCGGGAAGAGCCGAATGTCGACCGCCGAAGCTGAGTCACATGACGTTGTGACACTGACACTGTGCACGCAAAGAAACCTTACAGTACAAAACTGTTCATAAGTATGGGGGATACGCAGCATAATCACCAAGACGAGATGATAAACTCACCACTACATCAACTCCAGGAACTTCGCAATCTGTGTATACGCGTCCAAGGGCCTTGTTGATGGGGCACCGTATTCGTGGGGATACGGAGCGTAGCCTGTCCTCAACTTCCCATCGACTCTCTTTGAGAACTTGTCCGTCATCTCCATGATCAGCATATGCTCCTCGTACGACCGAGGTTGAATCTGCGAGGCTACTTCATAGAACTCTGGGCTACGTTCGACCGAACCCGGAAGGAAATCAAGCGAAACGTGCGGGGAGACTCCAGACTCGGAGTCCTGGACGGTGAGAGGGGTGTCGTCCCATAGATATTGCCCTGCGCGGAACCAGACCGGCGTGTTCGTGTCAGACAGAGCGTCGTCTGAGGGAGCGAGACCCAATTCCTGTAGATGCCCGTCCGCCGCCTCAAGCAGTGGATCAGACTCTTCGTGACGGAGATCTAGCATGTTTTGAATCGCCTCGCAGCTTTGAGGGTCGAGATCAAGAGATGTCGCAGAGCCAGAGAGTATGCGTTCCGACCAGTCCCCGGAGATGCCGTCAAGTTTCGCGCGGAGCCTTCGAAGGCGTACCTCTTGCAGCTCTCGAGGACATTTTGTTCCTGTCCACGACGGTGGGATGAAAGGATACAAAGGGATGACGTAGCTGGATATCTGGGTGGAAGAAGTGGAAAGAGAGGTCCGGTCATTTTCTTTAACCGGATTCTGAGCCATAGTGCTTGAAAAGGAACGCAAGGACGATAGAGAAGAAAGACGAGGTTGGAACTGGGGGAGTGTTTGGTAGGAAGAGAAGATACGACAGGCAATTGAAGGCTTGTGGGGAACAATAAAATAGCCAGAGTGAGGTTGTGTTCACATGAAACCGACGCAAGAGCAGATTCGACGCGCTTCAAGGCCGTGGTGATGTGTCAATCAGTCGGAGAAAATCGGGAACGAGGCTCCGGTGTCGAGTTTGACAAAGAAACAAAGGAATGAAGGACCGTTTGACCAAAAACACGGCTCAGATGAAAGGGAGTACGTACACCGATGGAATGAGTCTCTTCTCGTGGCCCAAAGTGACGCAAGAGGGCACAGTATCGATGGTCCAATAGATCCATTCGGGTCGCTCATTGTTCCACTGTGCCGCTCCAAGTCGGTGGCTCCATTTGGATCGCCGCAGTCACTAATATTCCTTGCGTTACGTCTACGCGGGAGATCTGGCAGTAAGATGCGATCCTGATATCTTCAAATGGAGTCAATGTGCCTTGGAGCGACTGCAGTTCATAGTCGTGGTGAAGGTTGGGAAAAGAAACTTGAACATGGTGCGTGCGAAAGTGTAACTTACGTCGATCATGAGGCACGCCACGTGGTATTTTCCAGTGGCCCGTGCGTAGTACCAAGGGGGCGGCAGCCCCCAAGAAAAAGACCTTATCTTCCCATAGGCTTTATTCACTGTAGAAGGGAATTCTAAGCATTTTTGTGGGGTCGAAAGCCTTCCGGATTAAGTCAGGAAGGGGGGAAATATGCCGATTTTCGAATATTTTCTGAGTATTTTTCTGGAATGCTCGCACTCATTGGAGCATTTTCCAAAAATTTTGACCTCGGCCAGACCCCCCTCCCCCCCCAAACTCCTACCATATAAGGAAATAATTACCGGATTAGGCAGGACCCAACATCAGGTCTTGGCTCGGGGGGCTGCCGCCCCCTTGCGTAGTACGTACCATCGCTTTTGTGTAAAGGAACTCTGAGTACATTCGAGCACTGAAAGAATTCACGTAAATTTATCCTCACAAAGGGGCGGGCTGTACGGAAATTCTGACCGACAATCTAAGGTCGTGGCCCTTGGAGCACAATCGGCCCATGTCCCGTACGCAAAAGCAATGCGTGGCGTACTTCGATTCAAATATTGTACAATAGATGTAAGCATGGGAAATGTGATAATGGGGCTCGCAGCGGCACAGGCTGCAGTATACAACGCTTCTTCCACTCGAGGAGCGAACGATCCCAGCGCCGTCGAACCTTGAGGAAAGCGAACAAGAAGCAGAAATTAGTCAAGTAGTCGTGGCAAACAGGCAAATGGTTTCGAGTACAGACAAACCTTTGGTGCACTACATATCGGCGACTTGACCGATGTAGTCATATTGTTCCTCGAACCCTACGAAGAACAAAGTAAGCAACACTGTCATGAACAAATCGAGGAAAATACTGACAGGCAGAGTTTTTTGGGTTAAGAGGTTGTTCCGGAGCCTTTCGAGGAGGGATGTAACCTCGCTGTGGTGACTCGAGAAGATGAAGCCACCAGTCAAGTTCCTTAAACTCGTACATCACTCTATCTAAAGGTTCGAATCTTCGGCCAGAAAGGCGACGTTTTGGGGGAATTGGTGCGCCGCCGATCGCGTGGGATTCCCGTGCTGCCTGCTTGTCGATGAGCATATTGTCAGATCGCTCAACCAGATTCATGATTCTCATATGCTCGACGTAGGTGCGAGGTACAACATGAGTCACATCCCAGTCACGCGAGGCGTATCTTTCAACGGGGTGGAGTAAGGGAGGTTCGAGTGAGCCATCACTATCGGGGCTCGCGAGGAACTTGTCCCACGGGTAGAGATCGGACGAAGACCCGTCTGGATCGGAAAGGTAGCAGCCGTCGTTGGGGTCAGAGGGTTCGTCCAAGACAAGCCTACCCTGCCTCGCGAAATCTGACCACGAAGTAGTTTCAGGTAGCGCATCGTCAGGGGGGGACAGTATGGGGAAGCAGGCTGCCAGTCTCGAGCTGCAGAGGTCAGGTACTTTTTGGTCAGCAGTAAAGCGAAGATCAGCAGATGCAGCAGCCATGAACTTGAAGGCTTTAACGCGGTCCTCTTCCGACATGCAGCGACAGACCAGCTCGAAGATCGGAAAAGGTATCCCACCATGCACTAGCGAAGGTGAGACTGAGGGGTAGAGTGAAGGGTCCATTTAGTGAGGGTGGAGTAGAAGGGGGAAAGTTCGAAGGAAAGGCTCAAAGGGATGCAGGCTCAAGAGAACTAGAGGGTAATTCGGTGTCGATTGGGCCTTACATAGGCGATTGAACATAGCCGAAAGAATGGCTCTTGTAGATGCGCTGACACGGTCACGTTTTCAAGACACAGATTGAACGGCGACTTTCGGGAACGTCCAAAAGAAAACCAGTGGAGGCCGACGGAGATCCTAGCAACATAATGACTCGCCCTAACAACAGGGTGTAAAGAGATATGCCAGATCGCAGGACCCGTTAAAAGATAGACACGTACGTATGAGTATCGAACCGCTCCCCCCAGGGTCTACCAGCTTGCGGTCACTTTCCCAGTCGAGCCATTCCCGGTCCACTCATTCCGTTCACTGTATCTCGATTTCTTGCACTTGATTACGAGAACTGTAGGACGCTATAAAGCCGATTGTTCTGGAGGAGAGAGGTCGACATGGAGGTCGATGTCGAAAGAATCGTTATCGATGAAAAGCTTGTGCACCATGTTTTGAACCTTTTTCAGGCGCCACAGTGGCAAGGCGGATTGAGAGCGCATTATCAAACGGTGAAAATATTATTCGCTGACAATGAAGTCGTAGGGTAGTGATCAAATAGAGTAGTGACAGCAGAACTTTGGAGATTATGCAAGGCAGCGAGAAAGCAAGGGAAAAAGCACCATAGCATGATACAAAGCAAAGTATATAACACGACGAAGTTGTGTAGTCCCTAACGGCGGTCGCCATCTATAAAAGACTCTCTGAACCTTAGGGAGAAAGGCGAGAATGGAAATACTGGACGTCTATGGCCAGTGTGAACTGAGAAAGGGGACGGCTCCGAAGTGTATACCACCGACAAAGCAACGCAAGCGTCGCTGCCGTATAATACCAACAAAAAGCCCTCAAAACTTCATATGCGACACCACCTTCTTAATCCCCTCTACAACCTTCGCCTGTCCACTAACGAAGAAGGTCCACCGAATCACCAAATCGCCGTATGCCATGACCTCCCCGTCATCGCTAACAATCGGTAAACCCCCACCAGGAATTCTCGTCCCATTCTCCAACGCACTCCTGATATTTTCCGGCGTGTGCGGTACCGGCACTCTCATATCCTCTCCCGTTATCCCCGTGAACGCAACCATACTTCCCTTGATGCCTTGTCTCCCGCCGTTGACGCCGCCCGAATGTATTAGCTCTTCGAAGGCAGCTTCGGACCA
Source organism: Stereum hirsutum FP-91666 SS1 (assembly GCF_000264905.1). NCBI lineage: Eukaryota > Fungi > Basidiomycota > Agaricomycetes > Russulales > Stereaceae > Stereum > Stereum hirsutum. Next base: position 1,469,196 of record NW_006763142.1, on the reverse strand, counting down.
TGGAAGCTCGACGACCATCCAGAGATGTCCATAAACGGAGTCCAGGATCTTGAAGTATGGATGTGGAACGGGGGTGACGGAAAAGAGGATATGAGGAAAGGGATCACCCGCAGGTAGGAGGGTCGACGGTTGGACACCACGCGGGATCGTAATCTGTACCGGCAAAGTGGTAGGTCCCTCCGGAGAGTCTACGAGGGTAGTATGAGGTTGTGTGATTTGGTACGTTTGCGTGTTCCCATGGTATATTTCCTCCAGTGTAACGTTGAGAGGGAAGATCCACTGCTTTTGTTTCGGTCTCGGTGGTGGGGCCGCTCTAAGCTCATCGCGAGAACGCAGGCGTGGAAGTAGCCCGAAAACGCTGGAAGGAGTCGGAGGAAGCGGGGGCGGTGGCTCGGGAGGATTAAGAGGTGAAAGTGGCGTGATGGGATACGGCGGGACGGAGGAAGGATCGATGTTGACGTAGTTGGTGAACATTTTGAAAGACTGACGTTGACAGCAACGTGGCGGAATCGGAATCTTCGAACGTAGGTTGGGGTATACGGGCGCGTGAGTAGGCATTGTGTCGCTTTAGGTCACCGTCAATAAAAGCAGGAATAATTTAGAGTGAGACGGAGTACTGACTGCTTGTGTTCGGCACCACTGCCAGCTTCGAGAAACGAATCTCCGGACTCACTCCTCGATATATCCAGCATCACATACGTCGGAGACACCGAACGTGACGGAAGGATCGGAGGTTCAGGCCCAGCCCTTGGTCGAGTAGTCGGCGGAAAATCCGTGTCCAACCGAGGTAACTCCTGATGATGATGCTTGGTCTTCGTCTTGGGAGAAAGTATCTCGACGAGACTATCTACCGCACGAGGACGAGATTTCTTCAGCTTATTCGGCGGTCGTTTGCTCTCTGGAATGACGGGTGGCGAGCTCAAGGGCGTTGACATCAAAGGGGATGAGCTATTGGGTGGCGAGCTGAAAGGTGGAGAAGGGGTTCGACGTGAGGGAGGTGAATCTTGAGGAATGTAGAAGTCCGGGATGGGCGATGAATGTCGGGCATCGTAAGAATGCGTCGAAACTCGTCCAGGGGCGTATGGTGCAGTATCAAAAGAATGAGGTGAAGAACGACTGTGGTCTACGCCATGGACAATCGAACCCGTCGAGCGAGGTGGGCTGGTAGAGCCTTGAAAGAACGAGTCGGAGGGGAGAGGGGCGCTGCGAGGAACCGGAGGAGACCGTGCAGGGTAAACAGGTGATGGTTGGCCGGATGCTGCTGACATGGGTGTTGCTGATTGCATGCTGGCAGGACGAGAATGAACATGTGAGTGCTCTGAGAATGGAACATGAGCTTCGAATGGCGGTCCAGGAGGCGGTGAGGCAGCTGAGGCCCCTGGTGCAGGATGTGGTAGAGGTTGAGGAGAGGCAAGGAGAGTCTCGGAAGCGCCATGATGCCGATGAGGACGTCGAGATTTTCGTTCGGCCTCAGGTCGAGGCTGTTGTTCCCGTCGTTCCGTTCCTGGATGAGGCTGTCGTTCTGTCTCTGGAGGATCCTGTCGTTCTGTCTCTGGGGGATGTTGTCGTACTGTTTCTGGAGGAAGTTGTCGTTCTGTCTCTGGACGAGGAAGTTGTCCCGCCTCTTCACGATGCTGTCGTCCCGCCTCTGGACGATGCCGCCGTTCCTCCTTTGGCCTATGCCGACGTTCCTTCTCTGGCCGATGCCGACGTTCCGCCTCTGAGAGGTGCTGTCGGTCCGTCTCTACACGAGGATCTCGCCCTGGCGCTGGCCGATTTTGTCGTTCCGCCTCTGGACGAGATTGATGGTCTGCAGCCGGATGAACCTGTTCCGCCACCTCCGGACGCGGATGACGCTCTGTCTCCTGACGGGCACGTCGCTTCTTTTCGTGACGACCTTTGCGATGCTCGGCAGTAGCAGGTTCAGTGCGCGGAGGAGCAGGAGTAGGTGGCGGTGGCCCAGGCGTGTGCTTGTGTTTAGATCGCGAACTCGGCTTCTGTCGGGTATCTTCTGGCATGGTAGCATTTCTGGGTCCCGGGGACGGACGGGCAGGACCTCCATTCGGAGCAGAAGGACCTGCTTCGTTTGTATCCGGGGCCATATAGGCATGCACAGCACGGGGAGACTGAACAGGAAAGTTGTCGTCTGGCATCGTCGCGTATCGAAAGGCGGGAGAACGTCGCGAGACACCTGGGATTACGGACTGGGTCCCTTCCGGGGGTGTAGGGTTGTGGAGCATCTTGTCTTCAGTCGCGGTGGAATATCGGAAGCCAGGATTAGGCATGATATGATTTATGGGTGGCGATGTTGCAGAAGTCTGAGACGGAGGTCGAGCCGACGCATGAGATGGAGGTCGGTCGGACGCGTGAGATCCTGGACGTGCCGAAGCATGGGATGGAGGTTGCTGCGAAACGTGGGAGTGAGGTCGTTCAGAGGTGTGAGAGGGCGGTTGCGCGGAATTATGGTGTGAAACATGAGAGGTCGGTCCTGGTGCTGCAGAAGCGCGGGATTGACGGGGCGCATCTTCTGGTATTGGCCTCGGGGATGTATTAGGAGACGGAACCTTGACCTGGTCGGTAGATGTCGATTCGGGTGGCGGAGCGGGAGCGGGAGCAGGCGGTGAAGGAGGGGGCGGTCCTGCATCTGCAGATGGTGGTCTACGCTTGTCCGAGTCTGAGAGTCGAGGACGACGACTGCTCTTTCCCATGAGTATATCGTATGCGTCATGGATCTGATCGAGATGGATCATCGAGGATTGAACGCTTGAGCTTGCACGTTACACGTACCTCAATGAAACGTTGCGTCGCATAGTCCTTGTCCTTCTCGGTAATGTGACGATCGGGATGCCATTGAAGAGCCTGTTGCGGAAGGTCGGGAACCACGGCTAGTGGAGTATTAATGAAATCGAACGTACCAATCGCTTGAACGCAACCTTGATATCGTCTTCAGTTCCTTCTGGCGCCACACCTATCACCTTCAGCGCATCTTCTCTATTGAACACGAGCTTCGGGATGTCCTTATTCATGGCCTCTGCTATCTATTATTCAACGCCGAGTCGCCACCAGTCTACAGGGAAAAACAACGGCAACCAAGCACTAGGAAACGAGAGCGGTGGTTTGTCAAAGACGAGGAGAACATGGAAGAGGCAGAGAAAGAGTGGATGCGGCATTGAGGAGCATCGCGTTATAACGGCAGAAACACGAGGCAAAGCCTGTGCGCGATGAGTACACGACCTGTTATAGACATCAACGATGCGTGTTATACACGTGTTGCTTTGAGGTCATCGGAAGCTAATCGTGGTTCGTCTTCTGACTGGAGTTCATTCCAAATCGGTAAGAGAAAAGATAAATCGACGACTGGTTTCCGCACAACAACCTGGCGAAAGAGAAAGCTGGTACTTATACGTCCCTACGGATGCTGGCTCCCGGTGGCCTCAGAGGTGCTTCATCATTACGAACAAGATCCGGGCCTGATGATCACAAGTGACCAGCCAGTCTGAAGACATGCAAGTTCCCGATGAGCATCCTAGAGCGATTGCCATTCAGAGAGTAATGACGAGCAACCGTCTCTACATCGAATGGGTGGTCCATTCGCAGTTAATTACACGTGTGCGCCAGAACTAGGTCGAAAAGAGAAGTGAAAATTCTCTAGTCAATCTCCAGTACACAAAGGAAGACTGCTACCTTTGTATACGGGAGACTGACTCGACGGCGGTACGGTTGCCACAGAGTTCACCCTCTGTTGACGCGCGTCGCGCGTTCGAGCCATTCTCATGCTCGCCAATCTTGTGCCCCTCTGACCGATTTTCTGAATCATTCTCTGCTGTTATGAAGCCTCATGGGCCATTAGGATGCTCGTGAATGCATATCCAATGACATCCATCCCTTTTTATGTAGTATAAACCGACTTCAGGCTACGAAAACGCACAAAACGCATTCAGCGGGCACAAAAGCTAAAAAAAGACATTGCCGGATCCGGGATGCACCCCGGAGGTGGCCCAGCCGCAACCCGCCGCATGGGACCCGCCACACCGCTTCAACTTACTCTTCTTCCAAGTACTTGGTGGACTGGTCTCATTGAATTCACTGGGGAAACTATAGGTAGGTATGTTATTTGTGATGTGTCTATACCCAGACGTAGCTTCGGATCATCGTATGCACGATCGAAGACACTGTTCTGGTTTGGTCGCGACAATCGAGTTGAACGCGGCACCTTAGACTCCTACACTCCTCGTAACGAGTAATAGATACAATGGATGGGCCACCTTGCGGGTCTCCTTATATGCACGGTAAATTTTATATAGCATATATATTTCCTGGGCCATTTGATGCGTGGCAGCTTCAGTCCTGGATTTGGGCCACTGGATTGCCACACCACACGAGAGACCGGAGTGGATACCGACGCCGTCTCATTTCCGGCCGACCTCCGGGATATCCCGGATTTTTTCTGGGCTGGCCGAAATGCGATTTCGGGCTCCTGTGGTATCGGTTTGTGCTCTAGGCAGCAGATATGAATTATGGAGACCAAATGAGCTATTCAAAGCACTTCTGGGTTCTCCAAAATGTGAAAATCAGCGCAGGAGAGGCACAAATCGAAGTTTGACATGGTCTGCATTCGAGCAGCGCGTCAACAGACCGTGAACTCTGTGGCAACGGTACGGCGGTCCTACCTGCAGGACCAAATGCATGGCATTCTTGCGCGATAGGGTGTGATGATAAGGCGATCGTAGCAGAGAACCGGCAGAATTATATCTACTCAACGGTAACTCACAGCTGTGATATTTGCATGCTTTCGCTGTTTGACTCGGAATTAGAGTTCGTAGGATCATGGTGGTGAAAGCGAGAAACAGTTTCTGCAAATATTGACGTCGTTAGGCGATCCCAAACTTCGAAGATAAGATAAGATCCGGGGACACCATCCGCTGCCATCCGAATGAAGTTGATCCTGCTGTTGGACGGTCAAGACGGCGACACCTGGCGACAATTTTGCACGGCGGCAAGTATATTTGAGCCCTTTCATTACCTACGAACTGTGGTACGCAGATGCCGCTTCGTTGCCTTTTATCTTGCTACATTCACTGCTGAGAAAGCCATTGACCAATATCACCACTTGAGCCCGGCCCATTTCAAGGTGCAACTGGCGAAACAAGGTTGCCAAGTTGTTGCCAAGGGTTCGAGACACTCAGACAAAGGCTGTAGGTGGTTGTTACGTTTGATGGACAATGACACAGTGTGCCAGCCCAATATGCTCCGGTCCGAATACCTCAGACTTTTTCGTGCATATATAAGACAGCCCCTCACGGACCTGAGGGGTTGTCGACTACTTCATTCCCATCCCCTCATCACAACGCTCCTTCTCTGAGTATACTATTGCTACTGCTCGTATTCTCAGGATCATGCTGTGCGACCACTCCTTCGCCGTCGAGTCTCTCCCTATGGAGATATTGACTAAAGTCTTTCGTCTCGTCACCAATTCGGCTACCGTCCACATGCCCGCCAATTCTGAAGCCATCGACACCATCTCACAGGAGCTGTCCGAATTACCTCTGCAGTTATCTCAGGTGAACCGACGCTGGCGATTCATCGCTCAACACACGCCCGGTCTTTGGGGCCACATTTATGTCAGCCATCGTCGGCTGAACCACAGCGCTCTCCTTGCACATCTCATGTTTTCCAACGATAACCCTCTCGACGTCACAATTCGGTGGCTTCCTTCCTTTCCTTGGTTGCTCTTCGCTGCTGATGAGAAGGACGATAGACTGCTCAAGGCTATCTACCGACAGGCGGTAGTGAAGTATGGGCATGATATGGGCGATCAGTTGGGATTGCTGCTCGAGCACATCGAGCGCTGGCGTTCGGTTCGAGTGGTCTTAGACGACGCGGATATGATGGAATCCTTCGCCGCACAGTGCTACACTGCCACTGCACCCCAGCTCATCTCCCTAGACCTCCAATACATCCTCCCACCCCAAGTACGCAACCTCGCCGTGAACATCGGTCGGAGCAATGGCGACCTCGTTGGCTTCACTGGCGTTCGCAATTCTAGTCTCAGCTCCCTTCGCCTCGACGGGGTTACGTTGACGTCTCCTCTTCCCTCGCTTCAAAGTCTCACCACTCTGAAGCTCTACAACTTGGGCGAGGAACAGATGCCGCAATTACATGAGCTGTTCGAAGTTCTGCACGAACTCCCCCACCTCCGCCGACTCTTCATCCATTCATTCGTCGTCCAGGAAGAGCCTCTGGAGGTTTCGCCGGCCGACATCGTATGCCTCCCAGCCCTCGAAGTGCTCTCCATCTCTGACGTCTCCGAATACTGGCCCGAGTTCTTCCTCGAGGGCACCTACTTCCCCAACCTCAAGAGGCTTTCCCTCGACATCTGGGAACGCACTTTCGATGGCTTTCTCACGACCCTTCACAACTGCTATAAGGATATGGTCGATTATCACGGTGCCGACCCTGCGTTTCACTTTCCTGGGTCGATATTAGGCTCCATCGAAGGGCTTCAACTGGGTGAATTTGGAGGCGCTGAGGGGGATTCGTATATCGGCGATAAAGACGAGCAAGACGTCTTCGGCAGGCTCATCAACGTTCGCTTCCTCGTCCTCGACGTTCGGAAGAACCGGGATCACATCTCGAACCTCGTCCAGTATACTCGCCAATTGACAGCCGCTGATAACGCGATGAATCAGGCCGACTCCTCCACCCCTTCCTCTACGACGTGTATGCCTCTCTTGAGCACTGTTCTGCTTCAAGGGATCAAAGGCGGGAATATGCAAGAGATCCAGGACCTGGTCAAGACGAGGAAGGAGATGGGCGTCCCGATACAGCGACTTCTCATTCAGCCTCATCGGTCAATGATCACGGACCCGAAAAAGCCAGCAGACGAGGCTTTCCCCGCCGAGAACGTTGCCTGGCTCAAAGCCAACGTCGAAGAGGTTCTTATCTTCGACAAGGATCGTCTGCCGAGTCGGGAGAGGGTAGATGATATGTTGGATGTGTTGTTCGAGGTGGAGGTCGAGATGGGGGCCGAGAATGGTACGAGTTTTGTAGACGTCTTTCGCGGTATGATGAAATTGTGATACGGACTTTATACTTACAATCGCTGGACGATTCGTTGTGGGGGTAGCCGAAATTTCTTCGTTTGAATACAGTTTCACTGATAGGTCTTCACAGCGATGGCTCGGTCCTTACAGTCTCCCTTCTTCTACGCTCCATACTATATGTTATGATTTTCATTGAATACTATATACACACGCAATCCACACCGTTCGTTCCGTTCCACAACATCATTCATGCCACTATATCAGAGCTCTGGTGCAATAAAGAAAGCGAAGGACAAGGTGAACTCACAGACAACGACACCCGTCACCGAGGCAGAACATCGAAGTGATGCGTCAGCTTTCCGTTCTCCGGCACGGGGTCGTCTTTGCGTTTTTGATTTTTCTTGGGGGTACTGTTCTGTTCCGTTCCCAACGCAGGAGCAAGAATTATCAGATGAAGCAAACGAGAGAAAGGCATCGCGACTTACCGCATCAGCTGAAGGCTTAGGTCTAGCGCGCGCGCAGGTAGGGCGCATGCCCTGGGAGGCGGACGGGGGCGCCGCAGGCTGAGAGGACACAGCTTGCGTCAACGTCGACGCAGTGGGCACATTCTGGGACGACGACGATGACGACGACGAAGCCTGCGTGGGCGTAGCGGATGACGATGAAGCCTGCGTGGCGGTAGCGGACGACGATGAATCGTGCGTGGCCACAGCGGACGATGGGGATGCCACCTGCACTGATCCTTCACCCTGCGAGGACTGCGCTTCGATATCGGGATCCATCTGGGCGAATGCAGACTCTATCCCATCCGGACGTCCATATACAGGTTGGATGAACTCGGGTAAGTTCAGACGTGCATTCTGACATCAATCGGGCCTTGGTACCTAGCGGTGTGGGAGGCAACATCTCAGGTTAGCAAAGTATGAACTGTGGGAGGACGTACCACGTCAATTTCCTTGTCTGGTCCTGGTGGTCGTGAGGCCGAAGTATATCGAACAACCCCGGAGGACAAGTACCAGAAGAGACATCAAGCCAAGCTTTCACATCCGCCTCTGTCGAGAGTATCACTGGCTGCCGATTCTTAAGCCACATCATCTCTCGGTTGGCGTTCGTGGACACCACCGTGAAACGCCATGTGATATCAGAAGGATCGGCAGCTGTCGCGCACTCGTTGTACAGACCAGCGAGGAACATGACACGATCGTCGACAAAACGAATGAAGTAAGGAATCTTAGAAGTGCCGGGTGCTCCAGTGTGATGCCATAGATGATACCTAGAGCCGTGTCATAGTCATTCGTGCAGTCTGGTAAAAATTGAGGAGCAGACGCACCCTTGGCCAACCCTTGGCATACTATAACAAATCGCTTGGAATCTCTCATACTTCTCAATGCGCTGACATTACCTATTAATCCCTCCGCACCAATGATATAAGTCGTAGCATCCTTGATCAACGATGACGTGCTGAGCATCCTCCTCTAAGACTGGAACTGCTCAAGGGGTGGTAGCATCCGATGCCGTTGCGTTGGTGGCACCCGCCACAACTTCGCAAAACGTCGCAGCGCCCGCTGATGCGCTCCCTGTCCTTTTGGATATCGCTATCTGAGGAGGTAAAAATTCGGCAGCGTTCCAAACAGCAGATGAGGTGAGGGGTAAACCGACAAAGACAAGATCAGTTTGAGATCAGTCAAACCATCCACCAAGAAACCCGCCGCGAAGGAGTGCAAAGCCAACTTGAAGCCAAGGCGGTGGCTAGGAGCAGAATCGATGGAACAGATGAAGGTAGCGGCGGCACGGTGGGTACGGTGGAGGTATAACAGGTTGCGGCGAAGTTGACGATCCATATTCCAGCCTGCAAATGAGTTGGATGCGGTATTTGTACTGACGCTCTTGCTGTTCTTTCGGCTTTCTAAGTAGTTTCTGAGTGAAATGATATAATATTCTGATTCTTCTGATTTTTTCACGACACGGTATCACTTTGGGGGAACTTAGGCGACATTTCTGTGTGGCGTGGGGACAAAAGTCAAAATAAGCGACGCGACAGAGGCCCGGGGACAGGGGACGTCGCCTAACTGCAGAGACGTACAGTATGCCCCAAGGCATAGTACGAAGAACAAGACGAGACGTAGCCACATCATTCAAGCTACCCCCATCCGTACCATTCATGAGCAGAATGGCGGCATTGCCCTTTGGCCCGATGTTGTATCGCGGAGTAAATTGTTCCTCGTCGACCCAGTCCTTGTCAATAGTAGGGAGATCAACCAGCTGGCTCAAGCGATGTCGGACCTCATCGTGCTACAGTATAGAATTGGTTTTGATATACGATGCATATCGCATAGGATATAGATATGATATAATAGAACGTACCTCGTAACCTAAAGATATTCTGTAGGCGGCCATGACGCGGTGAAATTGAAGATGGAAGGTGGAGGTAAGTCGTGAGGAGAGAGTTTAGCCGTAGCGGGTGGTCTAGGGTTAGGGTTAGCATAGCTTTGACCGGAGCCGATGACTTTGGACCTCTTTGGACTTGTTGTTCGACGTGGAGGTCGAGATGGCGTCGGGGAATGATACTTGCTTCATGGACGCTTTTCGTGATATGATGGAACTATGATACGTACTCTATACCTAGAATCGCACCAAAGTCGCAGAGTCTTCATCCTTTGATTACGGTTCACGGCGATGCTCGGCCCTCTACAACCCCCCTTACTGTACGTCCCAGCAGTTAGACGACGCTTACATAACGTGGGAACTCCCATTTGGCGGGAGACCCGCGCAAAATTGGCGGGGGCGATGGGCCCCTTGGGACACCGGACGTCGCCTAACGTCTGGGAGGTACAGTATTGTACGTTCCATACTGTTTTTTATGATTTTCCATAAATACTATATACATAAGCATATATTCACAATGTCCTACTGTCTATCACATCCCTCAGACCGGTCGGCGAGCCCCACCACCACTCCGAACACCCACACACGAACGATACCGCTCTCGAACCAGCGAGAGCTTCAACGTATACCGCGCTCCAGGCCTAGAGTGGACCCCACTGGATAAGAGGTACGGTACAATAATCAAACCAACACGAGCGAAGGAAGACTCACTTGCGAGAGCACTTCTCACTGACTTCGACCATTGAAGTAATGGTCAAGCTTTCCCTCCGGCGGCACTGGTTCGCCTTTGAATTTCTTGGCTTTGGCAGCCCGGCGCTTTTCCTGCACAAAATCGAAGCACTAAGTTAACGCCAATGAGACAGCAATATACGAGGACTTACTACGCCACCCTCCACCTTGGGTCTGGCATGCGCACGGGTAGGACGAATCCCTTGAGAAGCCGGAATGGAGGTTGCAGGCTGCGACGGCGTAGCCTGGGTTGACGACGATGCCGTGGCGATAGCCTGAGACGACGAGGACGCGATCTGGGTGGCCGTCCCGGGCTGCGACGAGGACACCACCGTCGACCCGCTGGCCTGCGGAGGCTGCACTTCCTCGATATCGGGAACTATCGATGCAATCACGGTCTCTATCCCATCAGGACGATTATGGACAGGCAGTGTGAGCTCGCGGGAGTCCTTGCGTGAGTCACCGAGTTCCTTCGGCACCTGGTACCTAGTATAACGAGTAGCAGTATTTCAGGTTCGTAGTGTAGAGGAGAGGGAAATACGTACCATGTCAACTTCTTCTCCAGGTCACTCTGGTCATGTGGTTCAAAAAGGTGATGTAGCTGCGGAAACGAGAGACCAGAGGAGACATCGAGCCAAGCGTTTACATCTGCTGCTGTAGAGAGTATAACAGGCTGTCGATCCGTGAGCCATTTCATCTCTGCGTTGGCCTTGGTAGTCACGAGCGCAAAACGGGATGTGATGTCCAAAGGATCATCGGCTCTCGAACACTCGTCATACAGACCGGCGAGGAACATGAGTCGGTTGTCGTCGAAACGAACAAAGTAAGGGACCTTGGAGGTGCTTGGCGGTGCAGTATGATGCCAGAAATGGTACCTGGGGTAATAAGGCGGAAAGTCAGTCTTGCAGCATCAAAAAGATCCAAATATGAGGGGGAGACGCACCCTAGGCAGACTACAGCACAGCGCTTTGAACCCTTTATGCTTTTCCATCTCATTGAATTCTTCCTTAACATTTCTGCGCCAGTGAGGTAGGTCGTGACATCTTTGATCTGGTGCTTGACCTTCTGCTGGGCGACCATGCCCCAAGGCATAGTACGAAGCACAAGACGAGATGTAGCCACTCTATTCAAGCTAATCCCGTCTGCACCATCGGTACCGAGGAGAATGGCAGCTTGACCGCTTGGTCCGATGTGATGTTGTGGAACAAACTGATCCTGGTCGATCCGGGACTCGATAGTGGGGAGATCTACCGAGTCTCTCAGGCGACGTAGGAGCTCTTCGTGCTGCAGGATACGATGATTAGCATTGATATGCGATGCATATCACATATAATATAAAAACATTATATAAGGACAGAGAACGTACCGTGCAACCTAGAGATATTCTGTAGGAGGCCATGTTGCGGTGAAATCGAATTTGGATAGTGGAGGTAAGTTATAAGGAGAGAGTTTAGCCGCAGTAGGCGGAGTGTGAACCTGTAGACGTAGGGTTAGGGTCAGCACAGAACCATTTCATTCCCAGCTTGTCCCATACCATGCCCTCACGAAACGTAGCATCTATCTCATCCCCGATACATTCCATACGCGTTATTTACCTAACAAAAATATTGCTCTGCGTTTTTGGCCTCAGTCATGCGCACCGGTGTTTGTTTTGGTGCCACTGTGGCAAACCTCGTGGGAATGCTCATCGCACGCGAGTCTTTTCCATCGATTTCATCTTTGAATGACTGTCTGCTCTGAGTCGCCATGTCCTCCTCCCGAACGCAATCCGTAGTCTCACTCTAGGCTTAAATCATAGAAGGCTATCCAGCCGACTGTTAGCATATTTCGGACAGACAGGCGCCTTTGATATTGGCAGGTATTGTTTCTGCCCTTCCATAACACGCCCATACTTATATTGATCAAAAGCGAAGTTCATTACTGATCTCCCCCCATATCTCCGATTTCTCATCCACCAACACAAGATACAGATTGTCGACACGATGTCAAAGCCTAGGGTCTTAACAGTCTTCTTACTACAGAAACAAAGGGAAGTCCTCTCAGGCTGTCCCGCCAGTCCACACGTATGCTCAATCGATCGCATCCCGCCCGAGGTCTTGTCCGACATTTTCTTGCTTGCGCAAGGGCCTCGGGTCTTTCCCTCTGACAGTATCTCTACTCTCGCCTCCGGTCTCCCGATCAAAGTCTCACATGTGTGCAGATCTTGGAGACAGACAGCTATCCTCACAACAATTGTGGACGACCATTCAAATTTCTCATCGTCGACTGAACGACTCCGCGAGCATCAGTCTCTACTTGGAACGCTCTGGCAGTCTCCCTCTTGACATCACGATATGGTGGTATCCGGCCACGGAAGAGTTGAAGTTCACCCATAGCGACGGACGAACCGCGCTCTGGGAGAAAATCGTTTGCGAATACCGTCCCACCTTGCATACACGACTCGAAATTGTTCTTGGACAGGTCGCGAGATGGAGAGCATTTCAGCTCGTTCTTGAAGACTGGAACCTGCTTCAGTCGAACGTTGCGTGGTTCTCTGGATTCACTGCTCCCCAGCGCACTGCCTTATGGCTGTCGTACTGCCGCGTCTTGCACTCTGGAGAACCTCGAGGCCGGACGCCTGTGCCGGAGCCGTTGGGTCCGGTGTTCGCGCACGACGGCGTTCCATCCATCTCATATTGTGTTATCGATGGCGTACATCTTGGGTTGGCGCCACTTTCAGGTCATATTCTTACACATCTCTTCATCCGAGAACAAAAGGACAGCCTCAACACGCCGTTCCAGGACATCATATCCATACTCGAGCATTCTCCCAACATTCGAACCCTCCATATTCTCGTTTGTGAGGGCTTTCACGACCCCCTTCTAGACTCGACCAAACGAATTTATCCACCTTCACTCGAGCAGCTTTTCCTCGAAGATGTCCGGCCAGTCTTTGCCCACTCCCTTCTGAAACAAATCGTGGCGCCAAGCATGCGCATAGTAAGGCTCGGGTTCACCAATGGGTTTTTCGATGCCCTCATAGAGACTTTGTCCGTACCATACATCCACTCCGGTAGATCAGTGTTGCGGTCGGTTGAGGCGTTAAGAGTTGACGCAATAATACTGCTACGGACGGATCCCGACCCTGCAGAAGAAATGTACCATGATTTCGACAGTCTTCGGGTCTTGGTGATCGAGCGGGCCCTGAGTCGTTCGTACTACCGATTTCTACCCAGCATCGTCCGACTCACTCGTTCGTCACTCTCACTCGCTTCCCAATCCGATCACACTCCCGCGATATGCATCCCCCGCTTGAGCACTCTCGTTCTATCCGATCCGTTCAATCCGGATATAGACGAACTCAAGGAGTTGATCACTATACGGCGTGCAGTCGGTGCCCCCATCAAGAGGCTCCTGATTCAGATAGACTGGATCATCATTCCCTATCCGAGTTGGACGTTGACTGGCTTGCTCACAACGTCGAAGCCTTCGCCACGTTTCGTCCGTCCGGATCCTCTTATGCCACGCACACAATTGATACTCTACTCGAAACGGTGTTGGAAGCTGATCTGGCTGCAGAAACGGAGGGTGTCTCTTTCTTGGAGGTCTTTTCTGGATTGTATCAGTGTGGCGAGTTACGCCCATCTCCTTCTTTCGTATTCATCCTAATTCTCGTCTTCATTTTTTCTTCAGTTCATTGCCTCCTCTGAGGTGTTTCGCTCCAGAGTCAGGTTCGTGGTCATAATCGGACTGTTGACTGGATTAATTTCTGATGTTCAGCGCATAGTTTTTCGCTTACCTTGCTATTCATTACGTGTGTACCTTCGCCATCAATCTTATGTCGAAGAGACGGATCCACGAGACATCCAAGCCTCGAAGTAAGCACCTGCGTCGAAGTCCATGGAGATGGTTTACCTACACAAAAGGTTTGGTGTGATAAATATTCATGGTTTAGGCCTTCGATGCATCGGCATATCAGGGATTATCTCTATCCTCTTAGCTAGCCTACCTTCGATCTATTTTCGGCTTCTCAGACCGGCGTCTGATGCTGAAAAGCCAAGCACCTGGAGCATCCCAAAAATATTGTGTCTCACAGCACTCGCCTCATGTACTACAAACAGAGGGTGCGATTCACCCCGGTATTGGCTGTAGTAAGCTTATTTCGATGACACTCACGCCTTCCTGAACCCAACCGCCACCCACGACCCAGAGAACTATGTAGTAGGTTCTGACATTCGCACGTTTCACTCCTCCGACATTCTCCCGTTCTGAACCATGGCTAACAACGCTCAACAGCCGCTGAGGATCAACATTCAAGAACTTCACATGGGTGCCTCGTTCCACAGCATTCTGTGCCTTATTCCATCTCTGGTCAAGATGCTGAACGCCACACTCGCGACAAACTTACTGCCGAGTGAAACCCTTCTCAGGTGCAGGCTACATCGGCCACGACAGCGGACATATTCCATCAACCTTTGTGCAGCTGCTCTCTCGGTCTATGCCTCGTGTTTTTGTGTCGTATGTCGTTTGGCAAGACCTGTAGGTCAAGTAGTCCACCGCCACTGGCCTCCTATCAAGGACTACCATCTCTCCACCTTCGATAGCCGCTTGATTACAAGAATTCATAGACTCATTTGGCTTGTCCTCCTTCTCGTCATTACTTTGACGCCACTGCCTTTCTTCTCAAAGAAAATGCCTCTCTCCAGATTCCCGTCCTGCTCTCCTGTATAAGTTGTGGAAGCCAAGACTCGGACCCAAATGTCGTGTCTAACTAAAAGCCTCATTCCGGCTAGCAAGCCTGTTGACTGTTGTTCCTCTGGTCCTCGAACATAGCTTCGAGATCACTAGAGAAACGTGATCGAGTACCAACATTGTGGTGTGACATCTACTCACTGACCTTCTACATTTCAGACGACTTTTGCAGCTGCGGGATAACACGGCGATCCACGATCGAAACTGACTACAGGAAAACGTTTCCAGGTATTGGTTTATCCTCGAGCTCTAACTTGAGGATCGACTCACCGACTGATTCGCCATCATATAGGTGTTCACAAAATAACTAGAACGAGCGTAAGTGTTGTTTCTCTGCACAAGCCCGTCGTTGTTTACTTGAGTACTTTATGTTCCTTATGTGGGGAGTTCTTGTTGAAACTGACTATTGTTTACGCCTTAGACACAGCTCACACTCAGCCGGGCCACAAACATGTGTGCCACTCACCCCCGATGACCCGTTGCTATCTCGTCCTCGCTACTCGCCGTATTCTTGCGATACCTTGTCGGATGGCCTTTGGTATTCTGCTATGGGCATTTACCACTGGAACTCAGACTCCTGTTTTGAACCTATTCGGTGGCGATCTGATCGACAGCCTCGTGCGCTTGTTGCGCAAAAGTGTGGCGCGTGTCTTGAGCCCTTCCCACCCTCCCACCTGTAATTCTAGAGATCTACTGCGTATAGCGCGTGCACTGTAAGTGCCGGGTATGACGTAGCTTCCGTCGTTGCTAGGATGACGAGTGCCACGTTCTGTGTCACACAACCGTTGGCACTCCGCTGCCCGGCTTTGTCTTTCTCTTTGTTCTGCGACGTGCCAACGGGCATTCGTCACCGTTTACGTACATAAGTCGTAGGCATGGTTCCAGTGCCACTCGTGTCTGCGTCTTTTTGAACAAAGGGCAGGACGTGTGCCGTGCAATTGCGGAATCGATATAAAATGCTCTGGTATCCTGCTCCTTCCTCCTACTCCACCGATTCACATCAACCACCTCGACTCTGAGCCTCGTCCTCGCTTTCCATAGTAAACTATCCCTCTTGTCTACGCCATCGATTTCTCAATCGACATGTCCGGACAGACGACCTACGTCACCAACCCTTTGACAGGGACTACTATTCCCTTGAGCGACCTCACCATCCCCAACCCCGGCACGAACGAGAACGCCGCCACAGAAAATCACCCCTCGTTCACTCCCCGCTTCTTTTCCCCTGCCGAGATCTTAGCCATTGGCCCCGACAATGAGAGTTCTAGTTCTAGTTCCCCGACCGAGACCTATGACTACTACCAGTGTCTCGAGCGACAAAGCACCCCCTTGACACATGAGGAGCTCGAGAAAAGGGCACTGAAGCTCCCTCCGTCTTTTCATAAGCTTGGGCCTTATACTGTTTGGGGGCCAGTACCTGTCCCTGAGCCTGCGCCTGCTCTCGTCGAAGACGGAGAATCTGAGGAGAAGCCGATCGGTATGTTCCTCTTTTATATGCATACGTCGAGTGGATGCTGATGAATATATTTCTGTAGTCGTGAAGGACGAACGTCCTTGGGGCATGAGCATACTCGAATGGAAGAAGCTGCAGGAAGAGTCGAGCCCAGTGGAACAGAGCACTCCAAGTGACTCTGAAGGGCGCAGTGACACTGACCTGCCTGCCAGTGTCTGATTGTTTCAATTCAAGTCTTCGGTCTACTCTACTCCGTGTTTCTTCCTCGTACCACCGTCGGTATGTTCCCTTCTCCTCTAATATCAATACCTTCATATTATACTAGTTGTCAAGGCAGCACATATGCAAACCACCTCCCGTTCCCGATCCTACACTCATCTAAAATATAACCTACCATACCAGTCTCCGAATATATTCCTGACACCATGCTTCTCCTTCCCTCCCCCTGTTCTACGCCTATTCGCGAGCAGATCGAGCTCCTCGTCCCACTCCGTAAGACTCAACCCCAACCGGTGATATTTCCTTAACACCACAGTCACTCAAGCTGGGGCTCGCTACCCTATTAGACTCTCGCTCCTCCGTACCCTCAGAATCTGAAACTCACTGACGCTTTTCCACCCGCGCTGTACCAATATAGAATTAAATATTCCGTGAAACCCGTGGCTAGATTCAGAGGAAGGAGACTGTAAGTTTAACACAAGGTTTGAGTTGTGCCGCCGGCTTCGAGTCCCTCGAGTCTGGTCTAGGATCAGGATCAAACTATTCGATGGTTGTTGTATCGTGGACCACAGGCAGGGTGGACTTCCGACACAGTGCTTAGACTAACTTAGCCTGAGCGGCTTGAGCGATGTGAGATGTGGAATCAGTGGCCTGAGCGAGGGCGGATGAAACAATGAAACCACCGTACTAATTATAACCAACAGGAAATCTTTCTGAATCGTCGTTTGTCGAGGATATCATGGTTCCCCGCCCCGCCATTTGCCGAGGAGTTTCTTCGTCGTTTGCGGGGGAAGGACTTCCGCCATCAATTGGCGAGGAATTTCTTCGTCATTCTCTATATTGATGGGCGTCGGACGGAAGGACCTACCACAGAAAGTTATAACCACATAATGGAGTTGCATGCGCTATTACTTATGATACATGTAGGCTCTGCGCATCGGACTCAAACATCACGAGGGAGTTAACCGGCAGTCAAGTATCTGGGAGAGTAGCTCGAGGCAAGGTGTGGTTCAGTAAGAGCATGGAGTGTTGGAGATCGACAGAGAAACACATGCATACACTCAGGCTCTTCGCGCTCAGACACAACGACGAGAGGAGAGTGAGGAAAGCAATAGATAATGTATGAGTGACGATGTTCGAGTCCAAGCTGTCAATGGATTGAGGAAGTTCGATACGAGGATAGCAATGTCCAATTGACGCGAGACTGAGACACAGACAAATAAATACATGATTCAGAGCTCGGTGCAAATGGAGGAACCGAGGTGAATTGTTAGGCTAGCAGAGCGAACGAACATGATGCAGGAACAGCCCGAGCTGAGTGCGAAGGAAGGAGAAGGACAAAAAAAAACGAAAGAAAAGAGAGAGAAGATATATCAACAAGGACGCAGAGAATGCGCAATAAGTGCTGGGATAAGATACAATAAGTCATGGATGGGAAATGTCAGGACGTTCAATGCACGACGACACTGTCAACAGAACAATCTATGCACAGAGTCCTCGAACACAAAGCACGAATAAAATAGGGGAACAAGCTGAGACACTGAGATGAAGAGCCGCGCACGGCGCGAGGTACTTTTTGTCACCACATACTCCAACCCATCCCGCATTTCTCACATAACCCCACACCTCACAATCCTCACATCCCGACTCGGTCTCCTCCAAATATGATCGCTCGAATAGCTCTGTATCCGCTTCACGGTCTCCATACTCTCCGCATCTACGACCTGGCCGAAGACGACGTGTTTGTCGTCGCACCAGGGGGCTGGGGAGGTGGTTATGAAGAACTAGGGTCGGTGTGGTTGGGAGATAAGGCGCGGGAGGGTGAGGAGGGTGAGGGGATGGGGAGAGTGATATAGGGAGAAAGGGACTGGTGGTTAGTATGATGAGACAATGATACAGAGACCAAAAAGCGAAAGGACAGCGAATAAACATAGAAACACACGACAGGCCCGAACGAGGACTAAACAGAAACAGAAATAGAAATAGAACCCTCCCCTCCAACACATCCGATTCGACCAACCAAGCTAACCACCAAATCCTCAACTCGTCCAAACATCCGAACTCAAAACGCAAATAAACAAGGTGAACCATGATACCCGAACCAGCATCGGTCCCGTCATGTCATGGCTCGTCGTCCGCGGACATACGAGTATATGACCATAAACGCTACAACACGACACGACACAGAACGACACAGAGAGAACAAAGCCCAGGTGTCAATGGGCGAATCGTCGCAACGAGCTCCCCTGCCTCGTCCTCGCCACAACACATGCATGCGTACACAAATCCGCGGAAAACCCGGAGCCGACTTCGACCACTTTGCATCGCATGCATCGCAGTTCTGAATCTGAACGCCGACACCGAACTCAGAGAGTCGGCATTTGGTGATCCGGAAGGAAGGTAGAACGCCGCATCGAGATGAGCGAGCTTTCTCGGCTCCGCGGGAGCGATGGACACGACATATTCTAGCCAACGAAAAACGACGAAGAATAGGAAGGAAAGACACCAACTAACAACAACTCACCTGTGAGCTATTCGTCCCCGGACCCCGACTCCCCATCGAAAGCAGCCCCGGCCGATCATGTCGGACTTCGAACGACTCGTCTGTTCGTCGGTCGTTCGCATAGCCAGATATCCAGCACGACCACGGATGACCCAGACCCAAGAAACGATAGTGTAGATGTCGGAGTCGAACGCAGCCCAAGGGGTACGAAACGCCAGGGGTGCAGCATATATGCGATATCGATATTGGGAATGGGATTAGCGTCAAACGTATCGGTACGGTCGGATAGGATGGATGGAGGGAGGAACGGTGTCGATTGCCCGTCAAGTCGTGGATACGATACGATATGATAGCACAGGATTGTATGGCAGTCGGGTGATTCAGGGATTTGGATTTGGTCGAGGTCGATGTGGTGTGGTGTGGTGGTGGGCAGAGCACGAAATGTGGTGTTAAATAGTTCGGTGGCAGTCGGTCCAATGGTTGAAAATTTTTGGAAAATCCAGGTGGTGGGCGGAGTGTAAAAATCCATCGCGTCGTGGTCGTGGTCGTGGTCGTGGTCGAGATGTTAGTAGCGCAAGACATAATACATAATCCGTGGTCGATGGTCGGATGACCCATTCGTATTCGGAATATGACACAGGCGACCATGAATGGAGTCGGATCGTGAAATGTGGACGCGTGGACGAGTACGGAGGTCGGAGGCCGGGGTTGTAGAGGAACGAAAGAGGCCGTAAGAAACCAGGAGGAGGAGGAGGAGGAGGAGGATGGATAGAGTGAAATAAAAACGGAGGAGGTCAGCGTTCGGTTCGGTGAGGTGAGGTTTGTTGAATGGAATAGGGGTAAAAATAAAACGAAAATAAAAGTCGAAATAGAGACGGATGGAGGCCGTCAGTGTCACGATAAATGTCGAGGGAAGCAGGAGGGGAGAGTGATCCTCTCTTGATCCTCTATTCCTTTTCTCCGTCAAGGCGACCACTCAAAGACAGAAAGAACGCACGCATCACCGACACCAACACACAATCCTTCCAGTCCCTTCTCTTCCGAAACAGAATCGCCTCGGACCTCCGAACACCTCACTCAAGCGCATACGTAAGTACGTCCTGAGATCCGCCTCGATTCAGAGTTAGAGGCACAGCTGGAAAGGGTAATGCCCCTGCGCACTCTCTGCGGCAACCCACGCAGAACTGACGTAACGACGCACGAACACACGAACGCACGAAACACACGTCGGAAGCAAATCCAACCAAAAGACTCTCTCGTGGACTGTGGTTCTGATGCGCCGAGGCTCGATGGATGTCGTACGACGACACGACACAGAGAAGAACCTTCGCAGTCGCATCACCCTCACTCTCACCTCATTCCATCAGGGCACACCACACACCACAACCACACCACGCCACGCCACACCACACGGGCACGCGACACCTAATACCCGCTCATCACACCCTTGCGAGCGTGTTCGTGGCATGCCGTATCATAGTCATAGCGAGAAAAAAAGCCAAGCGAGGGCGGAGATGAGAGGGTTTCGTTCGAAGCGAGATGGGCATGGGTATGACCACATTGCCATTCGAGAACGAGAACGAGCGAAGGGGGACAAGAGGGCGCAAACAATAATTGAAGGCAAAGATGCAGTGGTGCAAAGGTTGCACATGGAAGCCCAGAAGCCCAGAAGAGCAATAAAAGACAGAACACAGAAGGACAAACAGAGGCGTGAAAGTAGAAGAGGAAGTAAAAAGCGAAGACCGAGGAACGAAGGCGTCGGAAGAGAAAACGAAACGAAGGCGTTGAGAGAGAAAACGAAACGAAACGTACCGGGAAAGGAAGACCCGTATATAGATCTCCCTCCTGTTCCGTCTCCGTTTGTGATATCTCCGCCCTGGATCATGAACTGCACTTCACGGCAAAGGCGAAGGATTGAAAGACCACACACAGTCAGCGTATGGAACATCACACGGAGCTTCATGAACAGGGAGCGTCGAGGAAGAATAGATGTGGCAGGGAGTATAGCGAGACGTGCCTGGGGGTTAATACGGTGTATCGCAGAGTCCTTGTATCCGAACCCATGTTCGCCCGTGCAGAGTTCACGGAAGTTACGTGCTGTGGCGGGCGCCACGGAGTCGAAGAGATGGAGGACAATGCGACCTAGTGGGTGGCCGTCCACGGTGATGTCTAACTGTGGATGCGTGCAAAGGTGGTCAGCTAATTGGTTGACGAGGGAGGATGGACCGGGGGTGGGGATGGTGTCGTAGAGGCGGGCAGTGGATAGTGTGTGGCGAGGAGAAGAGGACGTACATAAACGTCAGGATTACCCATGCTCAAGTTCAAGACTGACAGAGGACAGTAGATGATTGGTCGGAGCGTCGAGCAGACTGTAACAGGAAGAGGACGAAGAGGAGTTGCTCGGGGGAGAGAATAGGAATAGCAAGAATCTATAACCCGCCCATAAATAAGCCAGCACCTCTCGCCTTAGACTCTGCCCAACACTCGGCGAAAGTCCTCCTTCCTTCAGTATGCTGATCCTGATCACCCAGTCCTTGGCCTCCACCTCCTTGCCAGCCCTTAACCAAACCATCCCGCATAGGTATGCCACCCCACACACGCACACTGCCGCTCTCTCCATTCGATCATCCATCATAGACAAGGCTCGAACGATCGCCCCTTCGCACATCTCCTGTGGCAGGCAGGCATGCTTCTCGAGCTCCTCGCCAATCGCCAGTCGCCAATCCCCGAATTCCGAAACCCCACCATTCCGTAAGTATCTACATGCCCTGCAGGGCCGAACGAAGGATCCTTTCAGATTTCAGATCAGAAAAGGGCCGGGTTCGCACTCGACGGCCTGGGAGAATCTCGCTCGAGTGAGGAGGTTGAGGCAAGAACATTATGCATGGTTCGAACGTTTGGCTCTAATCTTCATTGGTTGGACGATGCTGTATGGGACAACTCAGTCGGTGGGCTGCGATACGACTCGAGGAAAGCCGAAGAGAGGGGAGCTCGAGGCCTTGGAACATTGGAAGTTGGATGGTCGATGGTCCGTGGCATCTCCCGAGCGCCCATAGCATCTGCCATCGCAGATTCACTTTCATTTTCCGTTGCGCGATCCCGTCCCGGCATTTTCCACCCGATCCATCTTCCTCTCTTCCTCCTCTTCCAAGTCCCCCTTCGGACTTTCTCCCGTCTATGTAGAGAACGCTGGCATCGGGAAACAAGGAAGACAAAGCGAACTTCGGGCGGAGTCTCCCGAGAGCCACTCCGCCACTAGTACTGCCACCAAACTGCCACTCCGCCGACAAGAACTTGCAATTGAACAAGGATAGGACTTCTCCGAAGGAAGCTTCAAGTTTGTGAGTTACGCTCAAGTGGCGATGGCGGGTGAAGATGAGAAGGCTTCAAGAATCAAGTGGCTCAGGCTCAGAGGAGAGTTCCGAGTGGCTTCGGGGTGGCCTTCAAGTTGCTAAACGCTTTGATGGTTTGCGATCTTGGAGAGAATCAAAGGTGAGTTTCCGCTTCAGAATTAGAGTCTATGCAAACTTCCGAGATGTACATGTCGACTCGTCGCTTTGCGGATTTTCGCGGGGTGACTCGCCTCGCTTTCATAGGCCATTTCATGTGATGTCTATCTGATTCCGAGTTTCCGATGTCGTTCGGTCGTCGTCCCAGAGACGTTCATGCGGATTCTCGGGGTGACTCGCATAGGCTATGTACACCGTACGCCGTACGGTGATGTCCGAGATGCAGTGAAAGCTTGCCTCTTACATCCACGGGGAACCGGACAGTTGCGAGTCGACGGCGGTTTCTTACTTGCGAGTTACGACCGCGTATGTAACGCTAACGCTTGGATACCCCCGGAATCGAATGCCGCTGCGTCTGAATCATGTCGGAGTTACATGACCGTTTGACGACCGTACGAAGGTTCGTACGTTCGTCAAAGGCAATTTCCGAGGATGGTTGAAAGAAGGAGACGAAGTTGAATCTTGTAACGAGTCTCGGAGTGTTCCATAGCTGGTTATGTCAATCATAGGCGATCCTTTCTCCGACCGTCATCTTGCGGATTTTCCTCGACTGATCCATAGCGACAGTGACATTTCATCTGCGGATGATGGCGGGATGACTCCCCTCGCTTCACATCACAATTGTAGAGGAGGCTATGTATGTACGGTGATCACCGACAGGCAAAGTTGCTTGCTTGTAACATCCACACGGGGAACCGGACGGTTTAAATTGCGAGTCGAGCCTGGGACTCGACGACGGTTTCTTGTTTGCGAATTATGTTATGACCGGAATCTCACGTTTGAAACTACACTGGATTCCGCTGAGCCATGTCGGGGTCACACGACCGTACCTTCGAAAGGAAAGGAATCTTCGGTTTCCCTCTTTCCAGCATCCTCGGGAAAACCCAGCAAACAGACTCTGCCTTCGACAACGCGAACGCGCGAAGTTGAATCTCCCAGCTTTCGGAGTGTTCCATGCCTAGGCGATCCTTTCTCCGAAAGTCATTCATCCGCACGTGGGGATTTTCCTTGCCTACTGATCCTCCATGCGTCATTCTAAGTATTCCAGATCCACGAACTAGACTAAGTAGTGACACCGGGAACGGACCTCGTACGGTGAATTTTCTCTGCAATCTCCCGAGATCCTCGCTCTAAGGCTCGTCGTCCACCACAGCGACGTTCATTTTCGGGCTATGGTGGGATGACTCCTCTCTGTTCAGAATCGTAAGTACAGAGGCTATGTACGTGCGGTGATGTCCATGCACTGGTATGCAGGGTTGCAGTGTTACCTTCGTGTTACATCCACGGGGAACCGGGAGGTTGCGAGTGTCCGACGTATCTGGCCTAGGATCCTGAGATGAGACGGTGGTTTCGTACTACTTGCGAGTTATGATACGTCCGCGATCTCATATCCTCGGAAAACTCCTGGAGATAGACTGAGACTCTGCCTTCGACGAAGAAGGAGGAATCTTTCAACTCTCGGAGTGTTCCATGGTGAGTCGATCCTTCTACGAACGGTATCTTCCGCACGCGTAGATTCTCCTGTATTGATCCTCCGTACATCATTCCAGATCCACGAGCATTGAGCACAAGCCTCCATGTGTCCTTCGTGTGACCGCACGCGCACTAGCCTTTGTCTATGGTTGGATGGACGGTTCATCCTCATAGCGATGAACTGCATCCCTACCTTGCTCTATCGTCAACTAATCCCGTCAACACGAACACAAACCCGGCCTGAGGCCTCCCTTTAATCTTCGTTTTTTGTGTGCGCTGAGGCTCCCCCGATACTTGTGCACCGAAAGCTCTACCTTGTCTCTGTCCTTAGCGTAGGACTTACTACGCTCTTGCTGTCATTTATACCGTCATTCTCGTTTTTTCTATCGGTATTTCCCTGTGTGACAGTAAGGCAGCTACTTGAATCTCGTGTCTGCCGCCAATACATCAACACATCGACGCCACAATGCAGAACCTCGACTGGCCTGGGCTTTGAGCAGACCCAGCCCCTCCCACTCTCTTCTTGCTCCATCAATCGCGTTATCCCCCAATCTTCACCCCATGATGCTCTCTACCCGACTTACCACCGCCTACGTCTCACAACCCGCCTTGTGCGCAATCGGCGGCGCCCACGTACTTATGCACAGCTCGTTACCCTGAACCTCCAGCCACGACAGCGACTCCCATACATCCATCTCTCCTTCCTTCTTACAGCATCCCAAGTCAGGTAAACATCCCACTCCGTTTTTATCAAGCCGGTCTTCAATCTCGTCGACCGCGCCACGGGGTGCGTATCAAAGCTTCGATGACAGCGCCACGGTGGATCATTTTCGACGGTCAGCGCCGCTTGGAACGATTTTCATGTTGGGTTGTCCGCCTGTCACT
Organism: Stereum hirsutum FP-91666 SS1; assembly: GCF_000264905.1. Classification (NCBI taxonomy): domain Eukaryota; kingdom Fungi; phylum Basidiomycota; class Agaricomycetes; order Russulales; family Stereaceae; genus Stereum; species Stereum hirsutum. The sequence continues at coordinate 1,444,266 of NW_006763142.1, read as the reverse complement.
GTCCCGTTTACATCTCCGGCAGATCCAATTTGTATTGAAGTCAGACAAGCTTTCGACCCTGTGGCCTGAGGTTCGTTCTGGCACGCTGTCTGGATGCCGTCGCTATCCGTTCAATCGTCTATATTTGTGTTTTAATGATGTTCTCCGGTAAGCGGTCCCTCTTTCTTGACGATAATGCTACTCGTGATTCTTTTCTGTCCCTCCACATAGGCTCCGGGCTGTTGAGACGACATTACGGATGTTTGATGGTGCAGTGAGGCCCATTTGAGGTCGCTCACATGTTCGCTCATGCCCAAGTCCTCACGAACGCATAAGCTCCGAACCTTTACCTCTACCTTTTTCTCTGCCTCTGTGTGCGTTCACCTCCCTTTACATCCGATGGAGGCTCATTGCGCTTTGACAGCTTAACCGAAGGACCTGGAGGACGCCGCGTCACTAGTACTGCTATTATTGGCGACTTTAATCACCGTTGAGCAGGGCAACCTTCTCGCCGCACCGCTCCATCATACGTTTGTACTTCCATTGTACTTTGACGGCGTTTACAATGATTCAGCCTGGACTTTCAGATACGTACGTTTCTGGAATAAAGGCCGAGGCAGCTGAGGTTTCTCTTCTTTCTTTTCGTCCATTATGTTTCTTTGTCCTTCACGGCTTAGAAGTCGACCGCTCTGACGACTTATCGTTTCTTTTCATCCAGGCAGGAAATTCACGACATCTACATAGCCACCTGTCGCTCTTTCAGCTTGACCTTTCTCGTCCGCCCAAGGGGTATCCAAGGTACTCCACTACCCACGCCTCTTTACGTTGACTATCCTTCCATTCAAGCGAAGCCCACAGACGCCCATAAACGCACGCACGTACATACACACGGATGGATCTCGAAAAACTCCCGATCTCAAGATTTCGGAAGCGCACCGGAGAGCTTGAGTGTATGCTCCTCAAGACGGTTAGACCGTCGTTTGGTGCAAGATTCCGAACAATTGAGTAATTGGCAGTTGCCGTCTATGTTTCCCCATATGTATAACGCGATGTTTCCTTCTCCATGGCTCATGCAACACTCAACATGAATTCACTCTTCAGATGTGCGTGTACAGGTACGATCAAGGTGTCCCTTGTGTACTCTACCAAGCAGCCACAGGCGAGGAAAAACCCGATGACGCTGGTGGAAAGCTCCGAACGCTAACGTTCTAACTCCCATGGTACGCTTGCGACGTGTTGCTTTACGGTGAGTTCCTGGCCTGATGGAAGACTTGACAGCTGACGATCTCACTCAGGCCGCGATGCTCGTGGCACTGGCCGTCGTCTTAATGAACTGTCAGTCGTGGGTCATACGTATCTAACGACATCAATCGTGTTCCTGGTATAATGAACGTGGGTTTTTTTCTGCCTTCTAAATCATCCATACCCGTCTATTCCATTGAGAACGGGAAGGTGATTTTACCACGTCGAGGTGTGTTCACTACAGGCTTAGCCGAATGTTTTTGATCCAGCGGTCGGGTATCTCCTACCACATTCCGGTAGTCGTTTCACCTCAATGACGCTCGAAGCGTATGCCAGACTATGCTGAATTGCACCATAGCCTAGCCACCTATATAGCTAGCGGTTAAAGGTACCGGTGCGCCCGAAAGATTGTTAATCCATGGCGCTGCCGCACCATTGAGTACTTGCTCGCCAATTCCTCGCTGAATCATGGCGACCTCCTTCACTCAACCGCGCCGATTTGCGTGCCTCAAGGCGATACTATACCTACTTCGCCTAGTTTCTTGTTTCCCAGCTTCTGCTGAAGGAGTTGGACATTCTTGGCGCGTCTATTGCCTGTGATTTATATTGTGGTAGTGGACCGCAGCCTGAAGGATGAAGGCTGATAGGTGATAAGACGCTTCCAGTCCGGTGTTTGCGACCTCGGGGGTTCCACTGGTTGAGGTTTATACCTATTGCATGTAGCTCTGTTGCGACAGCACGACAGACGCTGCCCTCAGCATGTTTCTTTCTGGGTTGTCGGTCCGAATGCTTTAGAATGCTTAAGCTGAAACCGATATGTACTGTGGACAACTTGTCGCTGCTGGCTTTGTGCGGATGCCTAGAACTGTCTTCTGCTGACTTGTCAGGTACTATTCCATATCCTTGTCATGTTCTCAACTTTCGCTTGTTTCCTTCGGCGGATAGTCGTTCGCAGAATGAGACAGCTTTGAGCCTGGTAGTAACGGATGCAACCGACGTTGAGACCGTAAAACCTGTCAGTAAGAACCAAGCTGGAACCTTGCGGTCTCCAGACACCGAAGCTTCACTGGCATGCCGGCGAACTTCTCCGAGACCTCGCTTCAACCTCGCTCGGTTCCGTACTCCATACCATTACCACATCTCCTCGGGATACCAGTGAGCACCATGGCCGCACGACGCGAACTTCCGACCTTCTGATTCACGCACCATACACATTCGCTGTGTTCATTCAAATCCATATATGGATTCCGTACCTCCCGTCGGTTATTTCCTGGGCAGCCGCAGTTTTACGGATCGCAGGCACTGATCCGTGGAGACAAAAACTCTCAGTTCCGTAACTCGACATCGAGCTCTGTCATTCATGGAGATGGCCGGGTTGTCGGATATAGTTGTTCAGTTCGCCGCATATTCCGTACCAAAGAACTGGCAAAGGACTCCAGGATCCATTGATGCATACTTGGTCACATACCGACGCTCTCGTGCCTCGTATACCGAAGTACAAAGACAAGGAACTCCTAATATATGGTCTGTTACGGAGCTCAAATTCTAGGAACGTACACACGCTGCATATGTTCAGTCAGGAGCAGGCCCGTGGGGTCCACGCTCTTCGGACGAAGGATTCAAGCACTTACTACATTTTTCAGGTTCGTTATTCCGACCGTGCGAGCAAAAGAAGATGTACGTTCAAGCGGCGTACTCCGTCGACGGAATTTTCCGACCACATCAAATGGAGAGGTTCGCTGACCGTGTGGGAGGAACACGCGTAACGTTATGTTCTCGAGTCGGAGAGGTACGACGGTCTCTTTCGCTCTCACTCGCCGCATCGGGGAAAAGTTGTGGAAAAATCCCCCATGTAGGCGTTCGGTATTACAGAACTGCGAACCGCATTCGTGTGAAGAATACCGTAGAGGAAGGCACAGGCCGTTAAACCGAACCGAGGCTCGAGACCACCGACCCTCGAAGCCGAAACCTCTGTCACATCATCGCAGTGGTTTGGAACTGAGTCCGGCATACCATCGACAACGTCATCTATTGAGGGCACGGTAAACGTCGGGGAAGAATTATGAGGGTCACAAGCATTCCTGCGGACATAACAGTCGCGCACACCCCGTCAGAACTGGCCAGTCTCGCACATAGTCCCGTGGGTGATAACTAGATACGCCACTCTACGAAGCATAGGTATCAAGATCCTCTTAGAAATGATTATGAGCTTGTGCACGCTCGACGACTGTCTCGTTTGTCCAGCATAGATGCATAGCAATATGTAGAAAGTCCAGCGGTAGGTAAGTACCGCGGAACGGTGAACGGGAACGCCGTGTTACTTCTACCAAAGGCCAACATGAAACGGGTCATCGAGGATACGAGAGTGTTGTCGGAATGTTGAACGCCTTTTACGAAAAAGTCAGACGGCGACTCAGGCACGAGGAGAGGCAGTGCGAGGTGTCGTATATAACGAAACTATGGAGCAAAACGACGGACAAAACGTTGAAAGGCTGTCATAGGGCGGAGTTGTTTAGTATGAGAATGCGGCTACTGACGAAACATATATTCGAACTGACCAGAAGATGCCTAGTATGTTTTCGAAAGGACGTCTAGGAACGAAACTCCTTCCTCCTCCGCGGCCAAATCGGCCTCCACAAGGCGTTCGAGAGTGAGATCCATGCAATTGCAGCGTCGCGTACGGTTGTCAAAAAGCGCGAAGAGATCAACATTGTGAGCCAGCCATGCGGACTCTGCATCATCAATATGCACTGAGTGCGCCTGGATGAGGACCCTCCGGATAGGATAGCCCACTTCTCTCCGGGCGACGATGAGCTCTTTGAGTTTTTTGAGATCTGGCCCGTCGAGGAAAAGAGTTGTAAGGCTCGGTAGAATGATGGAGGAAGGATTGTCTCGATTATCTTTGAATGTTGGTGGAGACCGAGTGTATTCAAGTATTTCAGGCAAGTAATCGCGGTGGCTGACATACGTGTAGTCGGTCATCATGACCCGCAGGTTGTCAAGTTCGTGCCACATGTGCTGCCTGGCCCGACGCCCAACGTTAAAGTCGCCTATACGCAAACCTCGTACCGACCGCAATGCGGAACGTCCGTAGTCCTTGTAGGGTGTGGCGAGCGTACGTATGAATGGATCGAAGTCGTCACCGTTGAGGTGAAATTCCAGAGTACGCAAGTTCGGGACGAAGATATGCTTCAACAATGCTTCGGCAAAAGCGACCGTGATTTCTCCGAGGCACAGTTTCTGCAGCGATAGGAGAGTGATTCGTGGTCGCGAAGTGTTAGGAAGGGGTTCTGGATGGTGATAGACTCGAAAGCCGAGCACAAGAAGGTTCGGCGATGCCTTGAGGACGGTAAGTAGCTCTGGAAACGAAGGGCTGACATTGCTTGTATTATCTCTGAGGATCAGGGTGGTGAGGTTACAGCCGTTAAGCTGGCTCCATGAGAAGCGAAGGCCGTCGACGACGAATTGCAAGATTGGAGGTGGCATATTGCGAGCAAATACAGGTTGCAGAGGGCCTACGGGATCCTGCACAGGCCCGCCGTATTCAACGAACACGTGAAAGTGAGCGAGAAGTAGACGCGTGAGTTGAGGGGCAGAAAGGGTGGTAAACGTAGCGAGATAGGAATGTAGGAGGTCCCAGTCCTCGTGGACGATTTGAAAGGACTGCCATCGGTGAACGTGACGGAGAAGAACATCGAAATGGGCTCGCAGAATGGGATGAAACGCGACCACGGTTTCAGGATACTGTGGCGGACTAGGATCCTGGACAGATGGGCTTTCTCGCTCATTTAATCAATGTCCTGTCTATGACCTGCAAATTAAATGACACATTTAGGTAGTCCGACATCTATTAAGTATATTTACAACTATTTAGAGAGCTTGATGCAGTAAACCATCGTCAATGAATATTTTGCGACGACGAGTGGGGAAAGTGGCAAAACAGGGAAGCTGGACGCGCGCCCAAAGGGCCCGGCTATTGCCGAATAAGTGGCGAAAAAGATGCCAAAAGGCGCCACACCCCCTTGCCCGCCGATTTCGTACACATAATCGTTAGAAGACCAACAGCAAGAAGTACCCGTAGCGTTTCTATATACATAATTCTATCTGCATAAATATTCCTGGGGTGCTGCGCGACGTTCTGCGCTCAAAATTCATTCGGATGTTTGAGAGGTGCAAAATCGGTCATTTCTACAAATTCGTGCCGTCTAGAAGCCAAACAGTCTGTTAAAAACAAGCAGACCTTGGCAGAAGAATTATTTTGTTGGGGCTCCAAGACCATAAACTTTTTGTATGAGGAAGATCATGGATGCTGGAGCTAGAGCCTCACGAAATGGGAGCCTCTTGTGGTGCCTTAGCCAGAGGATCCCCTCAACAAAAGATGTCCCATGCAAAAGTAGGCAACCATGGTCTGCCAGAATAATTTGGAATCACTTCTGGCATGTCCTCATATATACCCCACATAGATTTTTACGAGCATATACGCTGATATTAAAGGCGAGTCGCGGTGTCCATGTCTGTCGAGCTCCCTGCATGTGGCAAAATTGCCACACAAACCCCATCTCCGACAACATTTCACCATCTTCTACAAAATACTCACAAGGATCACACAAAATACTTTTACAGATCGCACGGGACAATGTAGGCCTACAGGTTATCTAGAGCGATGAAGGCACGAATATGTGCGCTTAAAATTCCAGAAAAGTTTGTCCAGCTTCTATGTCCGTCCAGCTTCCTAGTCCGCCACAGTACAAAGAATGGCCATCATTCTTGTCTGTTTCGTTGAGTGCATCGTCGTTGAGTGCATCGTCGTTGAGTGCATCGTCGTTGAGTGCATCGCTAGCGGGATGCCACCATACGGAAATGCTAAGAGGAAGGTTTCCCGATCTCTCCAAATACAGTTCGACGAGGGGTAAAATTGCAGGACGTTTGTGGCTGATTTCGTAAGTCGTCCAAAGTTTTTGACTTCGAAGTGCTACCTGTCGCCAAAAACGACAGACATGGGAGACCCTTAAGGGAAGATCGAAAGAGTCCGTTAAGCTGTTTGTTGCGGGAAATATATGAGGACCTTTGGCGAGTAGGAAGATCCTGGCCAAGATCTCGACAGGAAGACGATCTATGAAGGTTGACGGCGGTAGAGCATGTGCAGCTGTGGTGTGCGCGGACCCTCCACTAAAATAATATGATGGCCTACGAGGTACGAAGACGGTGAAGACCATGGACGAGTCCATGATAGCTGCACAAACGAAGGGCATCATCAGTTACGAAAAGCATCTAAGAACAATGGGATGGAGGGCCTTGTCCGGAGAGGTAGCGACGTACAATCGGGCCAAACTTCTCAAGTCTGAGATGCAAGTGCACTGCTAGATCTACTAGTAGGTCGTCAGGGGGTGCAATTGTGCAGCAAGACCCGCACGTTCAGCTATTGGGATTATCCAGGGCGCGCTACTGTGAGCGAATACGGTTTGATAAATCCCTGACTGCTTAGAACATACAAACGCTCTTAAACGAATCACGAATAGGCGTCTACTCACATCAGGGTTGGAGAGGGTTGGAGTCAAAGACTCGGAGGCGAAAAAAAGTGAGAGGGAGCGTGATATCGCGTCCAGTCACAACCAGTCGCTCGTGACGCCGTCACATCCCCAGTCGGTACTTAAGCGATTTATCTCGCGCCGCATCATTCCTGCCCGCTCTGTACTCTGCCTTGGCGGTGTTCAACCAACCATGAACATCACCGCTGGTGGAGAATATGACTGGTACGCGGTCATCCATGAATCACATTAACTGAATGGGATCAGTAGTGACTAGAGCATCGACCTCAATGGTTTTGAGCTCAGGCATTGTTGAGAGCTCAAGAAAGACTTAACTTAATGGCGAACCACCTTTGTGCTGGCTATTGACGACTACTAGAAGTTTCGTCATTGTATTCTATCACTTTGCTTGACCCCGATGGTCCTGTATTCCGAGCGCCCACCGAGGAGATTCATCGTCGATGATTTTGAGCAGGAAAATAAACTATTAGGTCTGAAAGATGCTTTTGGTATGGAATAGATATGTTGTGAAGTGCGTTGGGCACGCTACATAGGCATCGTGAAGCATAGAAGAGGTGATGATCTGCGCTACATATTCTCACTCACCTATAAAAACAACGGGTCCGATAGTTGCACTAGGAGTTATTGTTTGCCCCTGTCAGTTGAAGACAAATGGAATCTATCTCACTAGAGGAAAACGCAGGGACAAGCCAGGCCAGACACGTCTGCAGGGTGACCAAGCTAAGGTGCCACAATCACCTTGATGCCGACGTCTCAACGCCAGGATATTCCAGAGGGTGATTAGGGTTGGACGAGGGTATATATCGACGCAGGAAGGAGATAAATATCGGTATGTACGAGGAATAAATTACATGCAGAGCCACATAATGCAACACATTAAGGGCAGAAAGTGATGGTGTAGTCAGCCGCGGTGGCAGATGGGCAAGTCCAGAGCGCAGTGCCGGAAGATTCATCGTAAGCATAGGCGTACGCGTCGGGGCAGCTGCCCTCTGCAAAAGCACGACACCATGAGTTCGACATGGAAATGATTCAGTGAGGATAACACGTACTGAAGTAGTCGTAGTGGAGAACGCCGGAGTTAGGGCAAGTGGCGGCAGTGTCGTGATCGCCGGTGCAGCAGTAAGGCGAGTTGGCTAATACAGCACAGATGGTTAAGCTCGAATGAACTTCGTGATCATGAATATGAAAGCGAGCGCACCTGGGTCAGAAGACAGACCAGCTTGGCACGCACTCCTGCATCCGATGATTGCGCCAGTAGAATCGGTGTCCGCGATATCAGAAGGACAGTCCGGGTTGAGATCAACGGGGCAGGATGCAGTGGAGCAACCGCCAGTGACAGTGACCTCCATCGGGATATTGAATCCATCAACGAGCGAAACTATAAACAAGATTACCGGAGCCGTTAGCTATCGTGAACATTGGAATACTACCTCGAGAACGCCGGAGATAACATGGAGAAGAAGGAATCGAAGGGAATATGAATAGGGATGCGTACCATCATAGTTGTCTGGCAAATCGCTTGTGCTCAGCGTGAACTCCGCAACGGTGGCGGGGGGAACACCTGTGCCGGTAGATGGGTCGCAGACGAGACCACCATTGCAGCCACCGGTCGTGCAGGAGTTGGGTCCAGGGTTGGTGGTAAAGTCGCAGCTGGTACGGCCCTATATGATTCAAATAATTAAAGTGATCAGACTTTCTATCCGTCGGGAAAGGAGAGGATACTCACCCAGATACGGCCTGCAGTCCAGTTGTCGGGAACGGAGAAGGAGACAGTCGCTCCAGCGTCCTGCTCCCATCCTGTAGTTTGCGTGGGGACAGCGGTGCCGGCGTTCAAGTCAGTGAACATTCCAGGCCTAAACAACATCACACATGAGTCCTGTGCGTTACAATCGGTTCGTCGGTATGGTATTTACCAGATGGTGTAGGCGCAGTTGTTGGTGACGGTCATGCTATATACGATGATTGATTGGTTAGTGCTAGTCTCCATGAAGTGTGAAAGGTTGAGAGCGACATACGTGCGGTCCGCGAAAGCACCAGAAGAGTAGGCAAGTCCTAGGACGGCAGCAACAGACAAGGACTTCATCGTGGTGATATGAGTGGAGGGGTAAAGGACCGCGAAGTGAGCGTGTGATTGGTAGATGAGGGTGTAGGATGGACGGCCTGTTGACGAAGCTGCGAGGTTAGTATTTCCAGCGGATTGCGATTGGTCTTATATAGAGAGCTCGCATGAAGACTGGGGATCACGGAAGCAGAAGATTGGGGAGTGTACACATGTTTCTGTCCGAGAAAGCATGCGGAAGTATCGCCAAGGTAAGTGTTCATCTCACATGTACAGTCCTCCGAAGAGTTTTCAATGGGATGACCTGTGTAGTCGATGAAGCACTGTAGGACCCCAATAATAAAACCATCAGGGTATCGTGTGCGCGGTTGCAGGGAGGACAGACGCGCAGAGGGCATGTGGGCTTGTCAATGGATGTGAACACTTTCGGGCTCATTTGATAGAGACAACGGAGTAGACATCAGCACATGGAGGTATGACGCAGATATCCTTTAGTTGTGATCAAAGATGGATTTGCTGGACGACGAGGGTGTCGAGTCAGAGCACGAGAGAGCATGTTCATGTGGGTCGACGGACGAGTACATGAGGGAAGCATTTGCGCATGCAAAGCTTGAGGTTCTCGAGGATTTTGTTCGAACATGTTTTCAACTGGATCGGCAAAGGTTAACGGTGGGAAGTGTGCAGATAGATAGCCGATGGGACCGTCATTCAATATGGTTGAGTCCATATGGTAGCTGACGCGCGACCCCAGAGGCATCAAGACAAGAGATATAAGCCCAGGACAGGTTAACCGATGCATATAGAGGCGGAGCCCGCGACCATCATGAAGAGTTGTGATCAAACTTGATGACGAGTGACACATCTAAGTACATCAGTTTCGAGCCACCGCCACAGTGTGTTCACAGATCCGGGAGCGTGGCTCGTGCTGTTCCAAATGCAATTCTTTGTTCTTCCGACTCTAGTCTCCAGCTTGACAGCTTGTTCAAGTCCGGAAGTCAACGCCGGGCTGGAATCAACCGTCGATGCGGACGAAATCGAGACAAGATGAAGCCAGTAAGAGGACAAGACCTACCGGAGCTACGCCCCGTTTGTCGATAAATATATCGGACAGTTGGCCTATAGAAGCGAGATGAACAGGAAGGAAGTCAGATTGGTGAGGCTGAAGGGCGTAGCCCAACCAAAGCAGGGAAATCTTTACAGCCAAAATGGTTGACCGTCGTCGCTTGATAGCACTAACCATTAATTGCAGGATAAATGTCAATACCTTCAAAGCGCGTTAGCGCACTAGCCAGAATGGCATACCTGACTATTTTAGTTCGAACCTGAAGAAAGCACCTCAAAAAGAAATGAAGAGGGCAAACACGACCAAACGAAATGGAGACATCTGCGTTATAAGAGGGTTAATGGTGCCATGGAAGTCTGGATCAAGGACAAGTTCTTAGTTTGGACCAAGTTTGGACCTCCGAAACACGATGCAACGGGCCACAGTCGCCGTAAGTGCGCGTGGGAAAACATTTATGGGGCAAGAAAGTAACGTGGCATCCCCTTGTTTCGATTTTGTTCTGAATTCATCCTTGTTCTTGTCCTCACCTTCACCACACCCATACCTTTGTCTCGTTCCCCAGGTCATCTTGCCGTCGCTCTTTCGTCTCAAGACACCACTCTCTTTTGCTTATACGACACAACTACTACCCAACATGCTCTCCACTAATTCAGTATTCCTCGCCGTACTCGCCGCTGGAATCGCCAGCGTGAACGCGGCGCCCCGTCTGGCTGCACAGCCTGTTACTCGTGATGCCACCACGAACCGTGCGTATATCCTACCATATTTTGGTGGTGTGGATATTGATTCCTGTGTACTACTTCAGCCGTCATCATACAGATGTTCGAGTGGAATTGGAACAGTGTTGCCCAGGAATGCACAGACTTTATCGGGCCTGCAGGTTAGCAATCGTTTCGTCCGCTCTCCATTTTTTTTTGTTTGCCTTCACACAACTGCGTGCTGCGGGACCCTGCTGTCAAATATTTTTGTTGTGTGGCGGTGGCACCATTCCGTTGAGGCTGCGCTGTCTACCAATCATTAGGCCACACACAGAGTTTCGAACCGTGTCCTCATATGTGTTTTTCGACGTGTCCCAAAATTTCAGGTTGTTTTGGTTTCAGGGAAGATTGGGAATGGCAGACTATTCCCAAACGCAACCGAACGTGCTCCGCAGGGTTCCATTGTGGTCTAATCTTACGACCTCCATGACAAGCCGTAGGTGAAACTGTGTTGAGCGCCGCTTCACACATCGAAGCATTACCTTCGGCGAAATCGAGACTGCTTATGGGGTATGGGGCACCCCTGTGGACGGATGTGGCTCAGAAACCTCGTTCACCGCTCCAAGCCTCCGATGGATATCATGTTAGGTGGAAGATAATACCTGCATGCAATGTCTCAGTCTTTCTTGCGCTCTTTGTTCTATTGCTGTGGGCGTCTCCAACTCACACCTGTCTATTACCTATAGGATACGCCTATGTCCAGGTTTCCCCCGCCACCGAACACATCACTGGCGACTCCTGGTGGACCGACTACCAAAAAGTCTCCAACCAGCTCATTTCCAAACGTGGTTCCAGAGACGAATTCTCCAGCATGGTCACGACCTGTAAGAATGCTGGCGTCGGTGTCCTCGTCGACGCGATCTGGAACCACATGGCTGGTTCGGACTCGGGAACTGGCGTTGCTGGTACATGTGAGTATATTTCATTCTTTTCCTACGAGTAGTTGATTGATACGCTTGATTTCGTGAAGCTTGGACCCACTACAACTACCCCGGGTACTACTCCTCGTACGACTTCCACTATTGTGGCACGGATGGGGATGCGATCTGTAGGTTAAATCATCCATATGGCGTATATATCTCAGCGGTTAACAGTCCTATCACTCTTGTCCAGTGGACTGGTCGAACAAGACCCAAATCCAGTTCTGCCAACTCGAGAACCTTGCCGAGTATGTATTTCTCTACGAATTCGCTCGTCCCTTACTCACACACCCTCGATAGCCTGGCGACCGAGACGGATTACGTTCGCAAAACGCTTGTCGATGAAGCTAATGACATGCTCTCCCTCGGTGTCGCCGGCTTCCGTCTCGACGCTGCGAAACGTACGTCCTACTCCCCTGCCAGTCACAGTACTATTGCACACTAACGGTATCCCATTTCCAACTCACAGACATACCCGTGACTGACCTCCAGTACATCGTCTCCCAACTTTCCACCACCCCTTACATCACCCAAGAGGTCATCGGCACCGGTCAACCCATTCCGGAATCAGACTACGCTTCTCTTGGGACAGTGTCCGTGTCCGACTACCAAGTCGCTGTAGAGACCGCGTTCAAGACCGGTGGGATCGATACGCTGGAGAACGTCGAGAGCACGAGTGATGTAACTTCGAGCGCGGCGAGCGTTTGGGTTGCGAACATGGATTCGGAGAGGGGAAACAACGGCGGTGGACTCAACTACAAGGATGGGGCGATCTATACTTTAGCACACGTGTTCTCGTTGTGAGTACCAGCTCTCGACCTTATTTCCCTGTTGGCCCGTGGTAAGAAGTGTGTACTGATGGATTTGTGCCTCTGAATAGGACGCACAATTACGGAACGCCGAGCGTGCTGTCATCCTATGAGTTTAGCGACAATGATGCTGGCGCTCCCAACTCCGGTCAGTCTTACACATGTCCTCGCCACTGTACTGGACGCTTACCTTGGCCTCTGACTACCAATAGGTGCTGGTTCCTGCAGTGGCAACAACGGCACCAACGGCTGGTTGTGCCAACACCGCTGGACTGCGATCGCCAACCTCGTCAAGTTCCGCACCGCTGCTGGGTCTACTTCGCTCACCAACTGGCAAACTGGGTCCAATATGCAGATCGCCTACGAGCGTGGTGCGTTTTCCCATCCTGTTCTCTCCAATTCGGTCTGTGGCTTTTTAGATTATGTTGTTGATTTGAGGTGTATTCTCAGATGCGGTCGGCTTCGTGATCATCAACAACACTGACGGCGAGTGGGATAACACCTTCACAACTGGTCTCGCCGATGGCACGTACTGCGATGTGATCAGCGGTGCCGTCTCGGGAAGCTCATGCACTGGAACTACGTACGTTCACAACTTCCTATCTCCTTTCAGAATTTCATGCTCAAACTGAATTCGTTCCCATGATCTAGCATCACCGTCAGTGGCGGCAAAGTCACCGCCTCGGTCCCTTCGAGGGGCGCTGTGGCGTTCTACTCTGGCTCGAAGCTCTAAGCTGTCGTATTTGCTGTCCACTATCTTTCTCATTTTGGTTTTCGTTGGACAAACTCGTGGTTGCCCTTCCTTGTTACTATTTGCTTTACGCTCTCCTGGTTTGGTCTGCTGTGGCATACGGACTTCGCACACTCTCATTACTCTGTTACATGGACTTCTTGCTCATATTGATCGGGTCTCACTCTTGAATTTTGCCTAACATACGGCGTACTCATTGGACTGTCAAATATCGTCACACTCATCCTCGTCACCACTCACCTGCCTTACTTACATACTCGCATTGGACTCTCGAGACCTTTTTCACACTAGATGTCCGGCGTAGAGGCCTGTGTGGTGTGGATATGTGGATCATAGTGCTGCTACATACGCGTACATACGCATGTGTAACGGGTTATGTGGTTACTAGTATACCGGGCTACATAATATATTATGGTGATTCATTATGCCTATTCATTCGTGTCGAACAATCCTCATCGTGCACATAGACGGCAGAGCACGGATCAAGCGAGTTACGGAAAGCATGGATGGTCCCTGAAGGCAGAGGCGAGGTATCCCTCTCCATCTAAGCTATGTACGCGAAGCGCATTTGTCAGGATCAGGAAGTGTATCTGTAGCCAAGCTCCATGGACATACCAAACTGTCAACGAGCCCAATGAACCGCTCCAAGCCACACACGCTCATCCCCGCATCTGCCGAATATTGTGAATCTCATCCCCATCTCGGACCTCACTCTGCTCCAGAGTCCATTCATCGCGCATTGTGCTTCCCAGGTGCATAAGTCTCTGGTTTTCAGGGGCGATATCCTCGAGTCGGTAGAGCTCCTTCTTGAGCTCTGTGACCGTCATGCTCCGTTCGGCTTCGATGGATACGGTTCTGCTGGGCGACACGTCTGAGCGGACTATTTTGAATGTGATGGACGTTGTGGTAGAGACTGTGGAATGTGTGGTCGGCGGGGTGGTATCTGAAGACATGTTTGAGGAGGGGAAAGAGAAATCTTGACGAAAGCTTGATGTGGTGCAGAAGGAAGAGGAAAGAAGGAGATTCGAGAAAGACGCGAATAAACCTGAATAAACGCGTCCAGTCACGCGCCTGTTACACCGTGAGCGTGACTGTGGCGTTAGCAAGGCCAAGGTGCCACAATCAGCGTGGCTCCTTTTCAAAGATTGCCTCATTGTACGAAACGAGGGGAAAAGATTTTCAATATACGGACAGACAAGATGTTCAGTTCGTAGGTAGATACAAATGTGATTAGGGGCACAACGAAGGGTCCGTGAAGTTCGCAGCGGCACCATAGGGCTTTCTCTTCCGGGAGACAGCCAGAGCAGCCCGTGAACCGGGCGGAGGTGTAAATGGCGCATTTTTCCCCTCGACATTTCTGTTTATTTATGTATGGGTATCCGTGCTCTTCACGCCACCAAACGAGGACAGAAGCGATGGCTGCGGTGCGGTAGGACAATCCTGCAACATAGAGCATGATCAGTAACCAGGACATTTTGCGAGTTGTTTACCTTTCGTCTTGATAAGCCTGAGCAATACGGCTTGCAGAAGATGTCGACTATCCGTGAAGGGTGAGTAACTGGACATGACGGTGTCGGAGAAACTTACGGAGTTGACTCCCTCCCCAGTGAGCTGCGCTACCGCCTCCTGTTCGTCGTCCCCGTTCGGTTCGAGGATCGCGTTTCCATCATATTCGCCATGCAATTTCTCGTCGACTCCTATGTCATGGTAAACCTTAGATTCGCCTTCGACGGAGAAAGAACGCCCGTGAGCGGGCTGGACGTCGTACTCGCCTAAGGGATCACTGTTTCCATGGGCGGGGCCCGAAACATGGCGAGATTTCTAGGACGGATCAGCCATGACTTTCGATGTGGGCAAAAGTAGACGGGACAGCGCGCCGGCGTGTTTACACCTTCCTTCCTTCCTTCCTATTTTCTGTGGGAGTTATCTTAGCCGCGGTCATGGTCGACATGCTCTTCGTAGTCGTGCAGGTAGCAGGCCAAATGTGAGAAAGATCGTCTGTTTATCTTCCGTGCGTGAGACTGGCAATGCTGATTTAGATTTATGGAGAATGACGACGGACGGACCTTGTGAGCGGTCGACTCGCGTCCGGGAGGCGGCCCAACAACCGCGTCCAAATTGAACGCGTTCTTCTGCTCGTTGCCCTGGATAGTGCCGTCGTCATCATCCTCCCCATCTTCTGAGGTTTCATCTGCATTATCATCTCCCTGTCTTCGAAGATCACTCAATGGGGCCAAACCTTTCAGGTACTTTTCCGGCAGATACTTGGCTACTAAGGCCTTGATCAGTGGATCAGATCGAGCTCGGAGTTTGACGTATCGTGACGGTCGCTCTATGATTCCTGTGTTTCGCGAAGTACAACCCAAAGATTAGTCCTGAAAGTGATGGCTATATTGTGTATAAATAGAAGAAGGCGACTCACCGTCGTGTTCCATAGAGTTTTCTGTGTTCTGCTATTTCTTTTTATGGGTGATCGTCTGCCGAGGACATACGGAGCCCGATCCACTCGATGAGATGTCTGTCGTCAGAAGCGGTGAGTTCTTCACGCCCCCTAGCAATTTTCGCGGGAAACGTCAGTACCTATACGACCATGGAATATACATCTGCCAAAGTCTGTGAGAAAAATATACCCCTCCAGATACCGGTAGTGGACGGACTCTACGGGGTACATAGATTGAAGTAGACAGAAGCCTCCTCCATCCAGACGGTAGAGGGGCATTTTTTTTGTTCAAACGTAGAACAGACTGATTTACCAAGAGATATCGAGAGTTGATGACCAGAAAACTGGATCTTACGTCGACAAGTTACAACCACCCAACTATCAGAAGGTAGTTCGAGATCTGGCGTGTTTTTGTACGGAGAAGTCGCTGAAGAAGACCAAATTCCATCTAACAAAGAAAACCGCGTACTTTCGGAAAAAAAAGACAAAGAGAAGATCAATTGCAGTCCGCAATCGGTATAGCCTAGAAGATGATCAAGACGAAGTTAAGTACGGTGGTTGTTCGCGGAGAACTGCCAAAGTTCAACATAGCTCGGCTAATTTCTTTCCCACGTGTGTCACCCCAACCGGATACTTCACCTCCCTCTCGGCCCGGAGCACGTCCTTGATCACTGTGCCAGCAGCCAACAAAACTCTTGTTCACTAATCCTTATACAAGCCTCTTTACACGAAAACTGATAGTATTCTGTCCATTCTAAAGACCCAGGACCAGTGATAGGTAATGTCATCATTTTACACTTGACTGTTCCGTTGTCTTCGTACCCGTCTTCACCGGACATCAAACGTTCTGACCGCCCGCTTTACAGAATATATTTATCTGGAGTGATACCCTCACCATTCTCATAAACTATGTCTCGTCCAGTTTTACGCTCGCTACAGCTATTGGGCTCGCGCAACGCACACAATCTACACCACACTTCTCCAATCCGGCCTCACGTTACGCCACACGCCACCCACCGCCGCGCTTTCAGTGGGCCAGCTCTCATCCTAAGCATCACAGGAATCGCTCTCACATCCTACACCCTTGGGTCCCTCTTCCCTCCAACTCTTCTCACTTTCCTATCCCCACGCATCGCACCGCCACCACCCGACCCATCACACCCCGATGCAATTTCCTACGTCGAGTCCTTAGAAGAAACTTTGCAATCCCTTCCACTTCTATTACAACACCGAGAGGCAACGGAAGCGGCGGGAGAAGATTGGTATGAGACGAGACCATATTTGAAGGTTCCGGAGGAGAGGAGAGTGAATAGTTTGACGGCGGGGGCGTTGAGGGGACCGGGAAGGTTGGCCTTACCGCCGTTAGTGAGGGCGAAGAGAGACGAGAGCGAGGGATGGGTGTTCGTGCATGTGGGGAGAGGACTGTGTGGACATGATGGAGTTATTCATGGAGGTTTGTTGGCGACGTTGTTAGACGAGAGTTTGGCGAGAGTGGTGAGTCCGTTTTTCTACTTGGCTTCCTTCGATATTACTGCGATCACCCGCTCTTTGACGGACTATCGTGTTCCCGTATTATCGGCATAAGCTAATGCGAAGGTTTTCCTCGCCAGGCCATCCTTAACCTCCCGGAGAAGATCGGTGTAACTGCAAGGCTTAACATCAATTATAAAGCTCCAACGCTCGCAGACCAGGTACGGTGTCGGTCCCGAGAGCCCTTGACGATTGGTGTATGTCTTACCAGATATTATGTGTTGCTCCAGTTTATCGTCTTGAAGATCAAGTTAGTCGAGGCCAAAGGCCGCCGGACAAAAGTCGTAGGCACGGTCGAAGACCTGTCCGGCAAATTACTCGTAGAAGCAGAGTAAGCCCCCTCGTTTCTCCCTCCTGCTGATGTTGTTTTGCTCCCTCTTCCACTTACGCGGCACTCACCACGATACTTCAACGATGGCCTATGACGTCTTTCCCTCATCGACACGATGACTAACCTCCTTTCTCAACACCACTCCCTCCCGCCTCTCTCGACACCGACTCAATCCGCCACTCCACAAATACAAATTAACCCAAAAAAAAATAGTGCCCTCTTCGTCCAGCCCCGCTACGCACAACTTCTGAACTCATCTGCCATCGCCAAGGTCATGGGCGAGCCTGGAGATGGTGTGCGCGTACCTGGCAAGATCGGTGCTGATAAGTCTGGAGGGGAGGGGAGAAGAGAAGTGGGGGAGGCTATGATGGAGGGTGAGGGCGAGTCGAAGAATGGAGTTAACGGTTTGGGGAACAAGGAGGCGGGAGAGATCGCCCCGAGCGGACAGGGGAAGTGGTGGAGGTTCCGATAGCGCGCATAGGACTGGCCCAACAGTCCGAGAATTATATTGCGCTTCTTCCTGGCTTAATCACCGCCTCGGTCCCTCCTATACTTGGAGTATCTAGTTCTCCAAGCGCGTCAATACGACGCCCAGAACTGTGTGGGCCACAATGCTCAACACCGTCGGGGCCACTGATGGCAGGTTTGATTTGCGTCGGCAAATGCCGAGCATTGTGGCCCCCGAACCCGCAAGTGATGATAAGAATTCCTCCGCACCGTCCATCATCACGCCAGCTCATCGACTTCCTCTGCGGTCGATATTTGCCCTCACTGATGCTCCTCAAGGTGGTTTGCTGTACATTAGCAGCACAATCATTTGTTTGGCGAGAGTATCGTCGACTATCACATATGCCCCAGACCATCGACCATGCGTTTGAAGGGCAGCAGCAACAGGGGTTCACCCGCTAACGACAAGATTGCAACTCAGATTATTCGCTAAATGTGGGTGGATGAAACACCCCTTCCCGCTACTGCGGCATCGCAACTACGCAGGAGAGAAAGATCCATTTCTCCACTGTCAAAGC
The DNA here is from genome assembly GCF_000264905.1 of Stereum hirsutum FP-91666 SS1. NCBI lineage: Eukaryota > Fungi > Basidiomycota > Agaricomycetes > Russulales > Stereaceae > Stereum > Stereum hirsutum. Next base: position 1,425,810 of record NW_006763142.1, on the reverse strand, counting down.
GCGTTCAAAGCACTGTGCTTGTCGTTAGCTATCATCTCCAAGAGGCTCCGAATCGACGTCCTCGAAAACTTGTCTCCTCTCCATCACTTCAGACCGATCTCGGGATTACGTCAAGGGCAGGCGAAGGGAACCAGCGTCAGCGCTGGCCAGGCCGTCGAGAACTTCTGCTTCTGCTTCATTCGTACCTATCACGAGCTGGCTTTTACCGCTAGTAAAGAAGAAGTTGCTTCCTGTTGCTAACACCAGAGCAAGACCGCGCCCCACCCCACTGACGATATTACCTATAGTGCCCCTCGTGTGGTTAAATTTAATCTTCCGATTGGAGACAACGGAGAACGGGGCCCTACGTAGTGCTTCATCACTGCGCTCTTCGCCCCGATCTCTCAGCCTATCGCTTAGCTTTACTGCATCTTCACGATTTATCTAGGCTTGGCTGCTCCACTGTCTTACCTCCGTCCTTTTCCCCACTTTCCTGTGTCTCTGTCTTCCTCCCGACCACAGCTTGTTTTCTTCGCTGTACCTTCTCAGAACATACACGGAACTCGACGTTTTCGCCTTTCTTGAATTTCGGCCTCGACGGTATCACCATACATAGTTCATCGGATCAACTCCACACTCGCAATCACTTCTTTATCTTCTCAGGACCCGTGGTCTCCCACCATTTCAATAGGTGCGCCCCTCTCTTCCTTTTTGTCATCTATTCGCTGGACCCCTGCCATCGTCATTCTGTTTTGATGTCTTAAAGCTGACTCCAACTCGTTAGCTCTCTCTTTCTCCAGGCCAACTCTACGATGGCATCCTTCCGTCGTCCAACCACCGCGCCCTCTGGCTCTCAGGGTCGTCCGACCACTGCTCCCACCTCTTCCTTTGGTCGTCCGACCGCTGCCCCAACGTCATCTTTTGGGCGCCCTACCACTGCACCTACATCCCATCTTGGTCGTCCTACTACTGCACCTACATCCCATCTCGGCCGTCCTACCACTGCACCTACATCCCATCATGGTCGTCCTACCACCGCTCCTACTTCCAGTCTCGGTCGTCCCACCACCGCCCCTACATCCACGCTTGGTCGTCCCACCACATCTCCTTCCTCCTCCTGGGGTCGTTCCACAGCCTCTTCCTCTTCCCGTGGTCGTCCCACTACCGCACCCTCGCCCTCCGAACGAAATCTCGATACGCCCCCACTCGAGCGCCCACTCACAGCCGACCAGCGTCAACGGCTCATGAAGTCCACGCGCAAACTCGCGAAAGTCCTCGGTACCACTCCCGTCCTCCGTCTCACACCTCCTTCCCCCACCTCCACCGCATTCAACCCTCCTCAAAGTCGTAATCGCACTCGCACTCGTATCCGAAGCTCGGACAGACCTTCCACCGCTCCAACGATCAGCTCGCATGCGGAGGTGGAGGAGGAGATCGTTTATACAAATATCGCGCCGAAGTTCTTCCCGCCTCGTATGGTGGCGGAGAAGCGTCCGATTCAGAAGCCTACACCGCCGGGCGGACGGAAGGTCGAGGCCACTCATTCGAATAGGAGTTCCATTAGAGAGCAGAAGCCCGATAACGATCAATTGGCGCGCAGCAATAAACGGGCCTCGCCACTCTTCTTTGCCGCTTCTGCGTTCGTTATGCCGTCGCCGACGGCCTCGACCCCAGCTTCTCCGCCGGCACGGATGGGCCTGAAGGGCTCCGGTCATAGGTCGCAGAAGTCGGTGGATAGTGAGGTTGAAGGGAAAAGGGAGGCTAAGGGCAAGGGGAAAGAGAGGTCGAGTAGCGACAGTGGTAGTTTGAATGACTTCATGTTTGGTGAGAGGGGCCGAACTGCTTCTACTTCTGCTTACACTGTGAGTTCTTTCTCTGTATTCTCGCTCGTTCGATCTCATCAAACGTCTTATAGCAGAGCCAGTCCGCCATATCAGAACGCCACCGCCACAAGAAGTCTTCTGCTTCTGAATCATTCCTTCCTCCACTTCCTTCCATCCTCGAGCCCCCTTTCACCATCGAAACGTCTTTTCCTATCGAACCACCTTCCAGCTCCACTTCGCACCATGCTTCGAGGCCGAACCTCAGCGTCAACGTCGAGAAAGCCCAATCTCTTGGCCAAACCCATTTCAACGTCTGCCTCGCCACACCCTCGTCCGAGAAATCCGTCTCCATCTCCGGCTCGCCTTCGTCGCCCCATCTCAGCCCAGACCGTGCTCGCCCTTCTGCATCCGGTCCTACTCCGAGTCCTCGTCCCACTCCTTCCATCAGTAACTCGACCTCGCGTAAACACCGAAACCGTTCGGGAACACCCTCTCTCACACCTTCGCCATCGAACAGCTTCCTCTTGCTTTCTCCATCCCTCTCGCCCCGCTCTCCGGCGTTCACAGTCCGTACCTCCCGCGCCTCCATGCGTCGCGCCTCCATCTCTTCCACATCTCCGAGCACACAAAGTGCTTTCTCGGACCGTGAGAAGAAGAGGAAGCAGAAGGACCTGCAGGCTAGGAGGAGGAGGATGTCGAAGCTTGCGAGACATTTGGGGGAGAGGCCGCCAGTGGAGTTGGTTATGCAGGGTGCGGAAAGGAAGGCTGTTGGAGATGTTAGTGATGGTGAAGGCGGCAAGTGGAATACGAGGAAGAATAACGTGTTGTCCATCGTTCCGCCGCTCCCGCCTGGTATTGAGTCGAGAACGATGGGCGTCACGATGACTTCGACGACGCAGACGCATGTCGATGATGAACGTGGTCGTGTGAGGGAGAGGAAGGCGCAACAGGCGAATACCGAAGTGATTGATATCTCTGGCGTTCCCTGTCTGCACGCCGTGCGTGGTTATCCTCTTCCGATTCCTGAACCCTCCCCGGCACTATCGCAAGCCCTCGCATCTCCACAGGCACCCTCTCCCGCCGATCTCCGCCTACATATGCCGCGTAGTCCACCCATCTCTCGTCGCCACCCAGGCTCTTATTCACCCCAGCATCAAGCTAGTCCTCAGCCAACACCGGACGACCGTTCGCCTTCACCCACGCAACCCATGACTCCGTGGTCTGTACGTTGTGCGCACACACAGAGCCTCGTGCACACCCCCTTGCGCAAGAACTTCGACCCTCGTGGTCCGATCCACTCCCAACACATTGATCGACCGTTCGCCAACATTGGACCCGTCTGGGATCCAGCTGCAGCTTGGTCCGGAGTCGGCAATCGTGACGACGAGGCGCTCGCGCGTTGGATACAAGAGGAACAGATGCGAGAGAATGAGGTTGAGGAGGACATGAAGCATGAATTGGTTGATGGTGGGTGGATACGTGGACAAGAACACGGAAAGGCCCAAGGATTTGGAGTTGGAGTTGGGTTGAAGAGGAATGAGAGCGTGAAGAATCGTGTGAAGGCATTGTCGAGGAAGGAGAAGAGGCAGGGTTGGAGCGGGGAGTGGAATGCGGAGAGCATGCAGGAGGTGATTGTCAAGCTGAGGGGATTGAAATGAGCTTCGGGTAAAAATCGTGTGTACGACGGAACGCTCTGCACTACAAGTCCGTGGACCATATCAGCCTGAGCCCTGGGCCTGCTTACGAGGCCTTATATACGAGGTAGCATGGTACCGATTTCTTATACTTGTTACGTCCTTCAAGTTCTGGCCGGCAGGTTCGCGTCCTCGTTGTCATTTATGACCGAGTCTTTGTTTAACTTATGCTTGTGGTCGTTCATCATTAGCGTACATACCTCACTGACACCATCTTTTTCCCATCGTCGACGTACATAGCTAAGCTACGTGCTGATTTTTTTTGGTTGGTCTATATACCTGGTTCGGACGATATCCAGTAAACTCACTCGTTTATAATCCCATAATCCCTACACTCCTTTATCCATAATATTATTCATCGGTTGCAAATCCTCATTTTGCATGCCCTTTCCTTTCCGTTCGTGTGTCTTCTACCTTCAACGACAGATTCACCGGCGCTAGCAGTTATCTGATACCTTTGCGACAGCCTTGGTCGTAAGTTGATTCATAGACCCTTTCCGGTACCGCAGTAACAAAAAATACGATTCACAGACGAAACTGATACAACCTCTATTCCTAAAGTACAAACCTACCCACTCTCACGGATCACTGGTACACATCATCATTCTCCCACTGCTCAGCTACTGGATCTCTCCAGACCTGACTAACGCCCTCACAGCCTCGAGCGTATGATTGACCGCTCCCTCGCCAACCTTGTTCGCAGCTACAACCGGGTTAGTGAGGGCCTCATCGGGATTCGGGCCAGGAATGCCGTTGCAGAAGGAGAAGGTGAGCTGGAGCTCGCCGGCAGAGTCGTAGGAGATGATGTTGGTGACGCGGAAGGATCCAGATTCGAAGTAACACTACATCAACAAGGGGTGAGCAAACAAAATGAAGCCAAAAGTTATAGCAAGGACGGTTGACAAAGGAATGAAGTGACGGGCTCCATAATTCGAAACAGAACACGACGACGATAGCTGGGTGAATGCAGAAAGATAAAGGGTTCACGTACAATAGTAGGCTCATATAGGTGAACATCTTCCTCAATGATCTGTCCGGTCTTGGTCTTTGCACGGCGGGATATCTGAGATGTATGAAACAGCTGTCAGAACGCAAGAAACGTACATAGACCTCGAACTATCCGAAGCCGACACGACAGCGTACCAGAGTTCCTTCATCCTTGACGATCTCGCACGATTCAAAGAACTCGAGGAAGCGTTGTGGTTCACGGGACTTGATGACAAGCCCTTTCCAGAGCTGGTCTGCGGTGAGTGTGGGCGATACGCCGGACGGGTTGACGGGGCGCGTGGCGGCGATAGAGGCCTTAGGAGCGGACATCGTTGTACTTGGAGACGTTAGCCGGTTATGATGCGGATTCGAAAGCTCTGTAACATAAATATAATGGTTTATAGGTCAGTAAGAGTTGCGGCGACGAAGGCGCATATTCGAGATATGATTACGAAGCAAGCACATACTATTCACGGCATAGATGGGTTCGGTTTCAAGACGAGATATGTCGAATGGCTGGCGAAATAGAGGGCGCCTTTATACCCAAAAAAGAGTCCATCTTCGTATACTCGTTGACAGTGTGAAGACTGTCCTCTTTGTAAATCTTCTCAGCGGTTCTCAGAACTAGCCGCCGTCAATTGGCTCAGATACACACGACGAGCTGCAGAAACGCGACGCGTAAGTGCTTGCCGGCGAGGAAATCCCAAGCCAAGCGCTCTTATCGAGCATCGATGCATCAATGTCCTGCCAACAAGTAAGCATAACATTAGAAGGGTCGATGCTGAGCAAGCTCTGAGTCTCTGCGACCTGATGGGCGCGAAAAGAAACTGTGCTCTCGTTCTTGGTCTCGGCTTGGGTTATTCACAGTAAGTATTGTCATCGTGGAATGGATCAACTTACAACCTCCAGGAATTCAAGTATGATCACGGTTGTATCTGCGATGGGTGAGGACAAAATGAGTGGGAAATAGCGTAGATATTTGTCAATACGTAGCTCGGGTGGTGCCGATGTATTCATGTCCCGCCAGGTCCCGCCCCTACGCGGTTCACTAAGACTTGACGAGGTTTCATTTTCCCCCCATCTTCGCTAACTAATTGTCTTCTTCCTCTCGTTCGCAAACGGAGGTTCTCGATGACTAGGTAGGTTCCTTGAAGTAGAGGCAACCTTTGACCAGTTTACTTGTGAGTGGGTGGGGAAGCGTGAGCACAGGAGAACGGCAAACTCCGATCGGGATGGAAAGCGGAGTTGAAGCGCCACAAATGGATCTCCTGATGCTCAGCTTCGAGCTGTAAACACGTCTGAGTGATAAATGTATCCCCTATGGGAACACGTGACACCCAGACGTGAATACGCTGAGTATGAAAGGGAGGTGGGTGGGTCGAAAAAATAAATACCAGAGGCCGGACGGTCTCTAGAGGCTCTGGTGGTCGGGGAAGAAAAGAGCGTGAGAACCTCGCTTGCCGCCCTCGCCTCTTTTCTCGTGCGGCATTGTCTCACATTTGGCTGACAGACTTACTTAGCTCACGGTAAGGTCTATTA
>NW_006763142.1:1413687-1418929 GCF_000264905.1 Stereum hirsutum FP-91666 SS1 | reverse complement strand
AATACTTCAGAAATGCATCCGATCTCCATCTGCCCTGTTTCGCCACAACCTCGGGGGGTACGCCCCTCAACAACAATTCAGTAACACCACCGATGCGGAAGCTGTGACCCCCCGTGATGACTGTCAATTCCGCTGCAGCCCATATCTCGTTACACCTCCTCAAAAAGGCTATCTTCGTTAGCGGCTCCCAAGAGTCGCCCTGCTGGAAAGCGAAGAATGGTGCATCGTCCGGAATGTTTGAATTAACTCGGAGGTGATAGTCGAGAGCGGTAAAAGGAGATGTCGGGTCAGAGGAATGCACAATGGCGATGTCTGCGCCAGCATTGCCCGTCGTCTTCGAGAACGGGATGTGAAGGGTGAAAAAAGGGTCACCTGTGCGAGTGGTACCTTTGCGTAAGTCCGCAGACCTCGCAGCGTGCTTATGGGGATCGAAGGTACCTCGCGACGGAATCAGCAATTCGCCGAGACTGTCGAAACGGAGTCTATGTTCAGCAAGCGAACACTGTCCTCTCTAAGCTACAGCTTTTTATTACTACTCTACATCTTACTACTATGGCTGAGTCTCTCGACGACGGTAACGGCTCCTCTCACTCTATCGGGGGCCCCTCGCCTCAAGATGCGTTAGCCGCCAATGCGACGATTCCGGCGCCTAAAAATGCCCAGCCCGGTAGCCAATCACAGGCCGGATCGGCAACTGCCGGATCTTCGCCTGACGCACATACTCCCACAACTTCGCCCTCGAACAACACTGCCAGCAACGTGCAGTCGCAGACGCGCCCTCCCAGCGCAGCACATACCACTCGTCCACGGTCCACATCCTTTCCCTCATCTTCGCCATCTCTTCTCGCGTCCTTCGCTGCCGTCCGGCCTCAGGATCGCGCCCTTGTAGATGCACTCGCGAAATCCATCGCGGGTCAATACGTCGCTCAGGGTAACGTAACGGCTGGCGGTGCCAATGGTACCGGCTCCAGTACATCCCACGCCGTTGCATCCCCTTCCCTGGACGACGACATCTTCAAGATCGAGGCGGAGACGAATAGTGCGACTTACGGTGACGAAGTAGCTATTCACCCCGAGATTACGACGCTCGCGCGTAAAGGTGTGCGCCCGCCGCTCACACTCTTCGCCAACCACGCTCTCGCGGAATTACACGCCGACCCTTCCATTCACCGTAAGAAGTACACTCTCGCTGATGGAACGGCTTACCTAATCAACACCGCCGCGTTCGGAAAGGAGGGCGACTTGAGGTCCGAGGGTTGGAAGGAATGTTGGAAGAATCACCTGATGTGGATGAAGACCGTTTCGCCTCCACCGATCTGTGAGCGATGGGGTCAACATTTCGAAGCTTTGTGCGAGCTCGCCTACTTCCAGGACGAGTTCCCTGCCATTCTCGCCTTTGACATCGCCGAACGGGCTAAATATTTCGCCAAACCCTTCCAATATGTCCCAGAGGTTTGGTGGACGAGGCTTGGTAGCATGAGGCAGCAGGTATGCATAAAGGAGGGCAGAGACGAGATTCAGGAACTCCGAGCGTCCATCGGGAGGATGGCCGGCCCAGCCAGGAATGAGAGGTCCACATCGGCGCGCCAGCAGCCCTACCCGGCCTCCGCCTCTGCCCAATCTCGCTCCTTTCCATCAGGCAAACCTGCGTCCGCGACTCGCAGAGTTTGCTTACGCTGCGGTCGCCCAAACGAGCTTGCCAATGCATGCTCGCACACGACAACCTTCCGTGATCGCCCCGTCATCTCTCACTGGGACTCCGGCCTCCGCACCCTCGTGTCCGACGATGGCAAATTCGAATACTGTTTCCAGTTCAACTTTGGCGGTCCCGATCGCTGCAAAGGCGCACACGCCCCTCGGATCCGGGACGCCTGCTCCGTCTGTGGCAGCGGAGAGCACCATGCCGCCAGCGGACGTTGTGCCGTCTGATATGGCCACACCCTCCGTCATGTCGCCGTTAAAAGTTCCTTTCGACTATTCTTCAATTTCACCATCACCATTAATTTCCTATCCTTCTGATTCATCGGTTCTCGGTCGCGTTATAACTCCATATAATCACCACGCCTTCACGGCGTTGCTCGCCTTCCTCTCTCTCGAAGATCAATTTCCTAACCTGGCAGAAAAGATAAAAAACGGCTTCCATATCGGTGTTCCTGGATCACTCCTTGCCGATTCCATCATCCCTCCGTATCGCGCGTCCGAGGAGGACGAGACTATAGATTCATACTTGGAAGAGGAGGTGCAGGCGAGGAGGATGGATGGTCCATTCTCAGAGGAGGAGATGAGAAGCCTGTGTGGGGGAAATTTTGCCGCTTGTCCGGTTCATGTGGTGATACAGACGGACGAGCTGGGGAAGGTGAAGAAAAGGGTGGTGAGGAACATGTCGTACGAGGGGCAGGCAGGGTATTCCGTGAACGATCTCATCGACTCCGACGATTTTCCGACCCAGTGGGGCTCTGCACCTGTAGTGGCAGATATTGTGAGTGTCATCACCGTCTTGTCTGCTGCTCCATCCTGTCTATATTGTCCTGTTGCGTTGTGCCTGTCGCCCTTCGGGGTTTGAACCTGTCGCCCTTCGGGGTTTGAACCTGTCGCCCATTCGGGGTTTGAACCTGTCGCCCTTCGGGGTTTGAACCTGTCACCTTTCGAGGTTTGAACCTGTCGCCCCTTTGTGGGTTCGAAGCTGTCGCCCGCGTTGGGTTTGAACCTATGGTTCCGCAGAGCTTTATCCTGAACAACTCCAGATCTGCATGGCAGCGGATAGGGGACTGGTCGATTGACGACATGTTACGGGCTTTCGAGACTCGATAGACAGGCCGGGCTCCATGAGCACAGCGCTAACAGTATCATTTGAACCTGTCAGGTTGGCGCCGCGCCGCTAGGAACACAGGCTGCGACCCTGGACATCGAGAAGGCTTACCGTGGTGTACCCGTGTGTCCAGAAGACAAGAAGTTCACCGTCGTCGCTCACCGTGGTCGATTCTGGCTTGACCATGTCGTGCCTTTCGGCCTCTCATCGGCGGCTGGTCTTCAAGGAGAAATCGCGGACGCGATAATGGCTATATGGTCAGCTTTGGGGGTAAAGCCTTCGGCGAAGTGGGTTGATGATGTTGTCCTATTTCGTTCACCGGTTTCGGTTTGCGATAGACCAGCCACGACGTCGCACAATTATCTATATGACCGCCAGCTTGCGAAGGATCTTATCCGGTGTCTCGGCGTTCCCTGGCATCTTCTGAAGGGCCAAGATTTCGCTTTTCTCTTCGTCTACGTCGGTTTCTTATGGGATCTCATCCAGAAGAGGGTTCGCTTGACTGACGACAAACTCGCCCGGATGCTACAGAGGGTTGAAACATTCATCGACAAGAACTACCGCAGGCCATGCTCTCTGAAGGACGTTCTCCGAATCCATGGGTCACTTTCACACATCACCTTCGTTTATCCGCACGGTGCCGCCCATCTCACATCGCTCTCCTCCTTCGTCGCGTCGTTTGGCCCCACTCCATCCAAGAATGTTCGAGCCCGTTTCGCGCCCCCATCCATGTGGTCAGATTTGCGGTGGTGGAAAGATCTGTTGTTATTGGGGCCGGGGATGCGCAACCTTGCGCCCTTGGGTCCTACTAGGGATGAAGGGATATGGGTGGATGCTTCTACGGATTGGGGTATTGGGTTGGTGTGGAACGGTAGGGAGTATGCCGCATGGAGATGGTTGCCAGGATGGAACCATGCGCCTGGGTGCAACATTGGTTGGGGGGAAGCCATCGCGGTTGAGCTCGCAATCGTGTTGCTTGACCGGTTGGGCGTTTCAGATTGCAGGGTGTTGGTTCGGAGTGACAACATGGGTGTCATCGGCGCTTTCCGGAAACGACGCAGTCGCAACTGGATGGTGAACCAGTGTATCCGTCGTTCGAACATCATCGCTATGGCTCGGAACTTGGATTTCGAGTTCGTGTATGTTGCCTCTGAGGATAATTTGGCCGACCCGATTTCGCGCGGAGAAAGGGTCCCATCGTTCACTCCTCTTCTCACTTCAGTCCCGTTGCCGGACGCGCTATTTCCTTACCTTGCCCATGTCTAGTACAACCCAATCTAATGCGTTCGCACGTGCGAACGCGTCCGATGTCTTGGCGATCCCTCGCGCTGCATATGCCGGCAGTGTCTTGGTCTCGTCTCTGCGCATGACAGACGGACGAACGGTTCGGGCACGAAGGCCCGCCGCAGGCAACGAATATCTCCCTTCTATTTATCGACCCTTCGTCGCCGCGCAGGATCACATTTTTAAATGGACCACTCCCTACGCTCTTTTGTACGCTGACGAAGGTCGCAATTTTCTCTCGGATCGCGCTTTCTCCCACATGCAGCAGGTCATTCTCGCCTCTGTGGACCACAAGACTCGAGTCACCAACGCGGCTGGACCGCTTCGCTTCACCCAATACTGCGATGAGTTTTCGATATCGGAGTTGGATAGGATGCCGGCATCAGATGCTCTCTTGGCGGCATTTGTGTCTAGTGGGGCTGCAAAGGTCGGTTCGGCGCAGCATTGGGTAGACGGGTTGCGATTGTGGCACGACGTGCATGGAGCTCCATGGTATGGTGGCCCACTCCTTAGCCGCGCGTTGACCGGGGTGAAGAAGCTGGCTCCTGCGTCGTCGCACCGTGCTCCTCGCCCCCCGGTAACGTACGAGCATATGGAGGCGCTCCTTCGACACCTCGACTTCAAGAATACGAAAGACTGTGCGGTTTGGGCTGCGGCTTCCGTAGCCTTCTGGTCTTGCTGCCGGTGTGTGTTCCTTTGTTCCCTTTGATTACTTGACAGTGTTCGCTTGCTGAACATAGACTCCGTTTCGACAGTCTCGGCGAATTGCTGATTCCGTCGCAAGGTACCTTCGATCCCCATAAGCACGCTGCGAGGTCTGCGGACTTACGCAAAGGTACCACTCGCACAGGTGACCCTTTTTTCACCCTTCACATCCCGTTCTCGAAGACGACGGGCAATGCTGGCGCAGACATCGCCATTGTGCATTCCTCTGACCCGACATCTCCTTTTACCGCTCTCGACTATCACCTCCGAGTTAATTCAAACATTCCGGACGATGCACCATTCTTCGCTTTCCAGCAGGGCGACTCTTGGGAGCCGCTAACGAAGATAGCCTTTTTGAGGAGGTGTAACGAGATATGGGCTGCAGCGGAATTGACAGTCATCACGGGGGGTCACAGCTTCCGCATCGGTGGTGTTACTGAATTG